>NW_028221257.1:0-15683 GCF_045865225.1 Trachurus japonicus | reverse complement strand
ATAGCTTAGAATACAAACAATTGAATTTTTTAATTTCCTTTTTAATTTTAATTTCCTTTATTTGTTTAAGAGGGACAGTGTACATCAATGAACATTTTAAAAAAATAAAATGTAAATGCACCCAATTATAGCCAAAAGGCTAATTTCCGTTGGCAGTCCCCCTGCCTGATGGAGCATGGCAATAAAACATAAAACAAAGGTATATAAAAAGTTACATTAAGACACATTAAGACAGATATATATCACACAGATATATATCACACAGATATATATCACACATATCACAGATCGCTACACAACAATACACCTTATCCCCCACCCCTCCGACCCACATGCACGTACGCACCTATAACACTTAACACATTACAGTTTCAAATATACATTAACAGGTAACAGTACCACAGTATCAGTACGCAGTACCACAGTATTAGTACACAGTTACACAGTGTTGGTGCATTAAAAGTGATCACATGCCTGGTTGGCTCTAAGCCATAACTTCAGGCGGCCCTTAAAAGTAGACAGAGTAGGGCACTCCTTTATGGGCAAAGGTAGTGTGTTCCAAACCGTAGCTCCCATCGTAGACAGGGCATTTCGACCGAAAGAGGTCTTCCTGTACGGAACCACACAGTCCCTGTTAGTGATTGACCTGGTGGTCCTTGTTTGTTTAAATGCAATGAACTCTTTAAGTGGAGATGGCGCCAGGCCATGAAGTACTTTATATATTAGGCATGCAGAGGAGAATTTACAAAAATTAGAAAAACTCAGCAATTTATATTTCACTAGAATATTACAATGATGGTAAGATACCGTTTTTTTGTCTAAGATTTTGAGTGCTTTTTTGTACAGAAGCTCAACTGGTTTCAGGATAGTAGATCCGGTCATAGACCAGCTGGTGATACAGTAGCTTAAATGAGAAAAAATCATAGAGTGCAGAAACATCAAAGCGGCTGCTTGTGACAACGAACCTCTGATTTGCTTAAAGTTACTAAGGTGATATTTAATTTTTTTTGATAACGTTTTAACATGATTTTTAAATGAAAGTTTAGAGTCTATAACCACACCTAAATATTTGAATTCACTAACAACCTCCAACTCGTCAGTACCCAAAAAAACCCCTGAGCGAGAAGGCATGGAAGAAGCAGATTGCTTCGACAGAAATAGACAAACAGTTTTTTTTGCATTCAGAATAAGACATGAACTTGTAAGCCATGTTTGTATGTGTGTAAGTGCTGTAGAAAGCACCCGTGCTGCAACAATTGAACAATTGAATTTTCAAGATTAGTTAAAATAATTTACAAGATTAGTCTAAAAATAAAACATATGCACTCAAATAAAACATTTGCACTCCTGAAGCGTGGATGTAATGGAATTTGGACTTGAATACATTCAGAGATAAGAGTTTGAGCTCTGACTGCAAAATGTTCCATGTACTTAGAAAATCCAAAAGCTTTCTTCCCCATTTCTGTTCTGACCTCAGGAACGGTAAAATGACAAAAGTATTTAATATGTCTGTTCTGTCAGTTATCTGCTACCATTAATCAGCATACTGGAAGGAAGATTAACTAAGTTAGAGGTAGACAACAAAGATTTAATTGCTTTCCAAAATGTCTTTGGAAAGCAATTAAAGAGGTACATTTATTTCTTAATTGTCTAAAAATTGTCTTGAGGAATGAGGATACAGAGCATACAGTATATCATGCTTTGCAGCCTGAGAATGCAGGATATGTGAGTTGAAGCATTGTACCTAATGCATTGACAGCTGTTAACCACAAGATAGCACTGTTGATAAAGAACCAAAACAGCATCAGACTTGGAACAAGAAGCAATCAATCGATTCTTCAATGATTTCCTTTATTATATTAAAAAAACACACACACAAAATGCCAAAACTGACACACAAAATGCCAAAACTGAGATAAAACTTGGTTTACAGCACAGACAAAGAAGTGCCCATCAGTAAAAGATAAATAGAGAATAGTTTCGTTCATTTCACATCGTCAGTTGTTGAAGGTGCCTTTGCTGGTGGTCATAGGTCATATGAGGCTCCGGGGAGATTAAGATGCAAGCTTTGCCTAGTTTGTTGGACTGGCTGTGGGAGAGGATTTTTCTTTCTTTCTAGAAATGACAATAAAACCATAAGGGTTAACATGAGACTCTAAACAAGTTTTCCCATCAGTATTATTTCTAGAGTGTCAAATCTAAAGCTCAGGCTTGAATTTAAACAGGTACAATATAATTTACTTACAGGATCCTGTCCATCAGCTTTTTTGTTCTTGCGTTGTTTGGGTCCAAGCAAAAGCGACCCATGTCAGTGGTGACACTGTTGAAATTGATAATATAAGTTACAATTTCAATTTCTCACATTACTATTAACATTTGCACAACAGTTAGTATTAGTATTCATGTCAATGAAACTGTCAGTGTCATTCATCAAAATGAGAAGTCCTGACACCATCGTTTATGAACAAGATAGTCAGATGGCTTTGTCATGTTTTCATTATGATAGTTTATTCTCTCAAGTGTTTTCCAATACAAAAAAGTCAGATTTTGGTGACACAACCTGAAAATGCTCAAGACAGCACTATACTACTTGTACAGCCATATGAAAACTACAGTAAAGTTACACATTACTGTATTTAGTCGAGTAACTGATACTGAATACATATGTTTTACATTTTTACTTTGTAATTCTAATTTGTTCATAGCATTGTGCAAAAGAAAAATACACTACAGTCATGTATTTACAACAAACATAAGAAACACCCTTTGGGTAGAGCTGAGTACAACTGTAAACAATATTGCAGTATTGTAACTGAACATAGTACTGTAAATCATTCCTGCACATCCAGATGTTCCTGTCTGTCTGGCCACGTTTTCATCTACATCACTCTTGTAACGATTTAAACGGATTCATTATTCCCAAAGATATTGTCATCCTCCCTTTGTATGTCTTATGACATTGTTTGCAATCACTATTGCACAAATGACTTCCTCTTGTTGCAGAGTAAATAGGGGGCCTCTTCCTCTTCCACCTCTGTGAGGTTGTCTTGCATGTGGTGCAGAGTAAAAATACGGTAATGTACAGTACATATACTGCATCAACCCATATTACTGTAGTGTACAATACTGTAAAAGTACTTCCTACTTGTAAAATGCTGTAGTACGATACCCTACTGTAAATATGGCAAATCTGTACTGTAAGTAGGTTGCTGTAATACACTACAAAACTGTAAATCTGTACTGTAGTAAAGAAGCTGTAAGTCTACTGTAAATGTAAAATGTAAAAAGTTCTTGTCCCACTGTAAGCTTGCGTAATGTATGACACAATGACAGTATGCAGTGCAGATTGTTTAGTGCTGAATGGGCTTTATGCACAGCTCCACTACTTCCTGAAATAAGCCAGCTCCTTTATTTCCTGTCTAACATTATTGGACCAACTGATCCAGGTGTGTCTGACCTCACAACAGTAGTCAGGCACACCTGGATTAATCAGTTGGTCCAATAACGTAAAACAGGAAATAAAGGAGCTGGCTTATTTCAGGAAGTAGTGGAGCTGTGCATAAAGCCCATTACTGTCCAATACTATGCATACATGTTCTCCCTGAAATGTTTGAATACAGTGGTTCTCCCAACATTTATTTTCTGTTAGCCTTTTGTTTATTTTGTTTCTGGTTTCTGTAGCACAAATAAAATGTATTATTATTATAACATTTAAAATTAGTTCGACAGATTTTGACAACTAGTTCAACAATTTTGTATGTAATGACTCAATCAATGAAATGAGGACTATGATAGGGAATTACTATTCTGCATTCATAAGTCTAGTTCATTTTGACAAATGACTAAATGTTGTGGAGGTTGAGGTTCTGATCTGAGAAAAGGACCAAAGTAACTGAAAAAAACTGTAATAAGTAAAACCATAAACAGACACATGAGTTATGCAGTTAGACCAATAATGTAGGTATTTTTCAGTGGTATTTTTCAGGTACTTCTAAATAAAATAAAGTCTCTTACACAATTTCCACTTTGTTACAAAAGGCATTTGGTGCGTAGATCTGGACGTCCTTTACACCAGACCTAGGAAGGGCCGTCCTGATGCGCTGACACAGACACTGCTGTCTGGAGTCAGTGCCTACAGAGAAGAGCAGCTGTGGCTCAGGAGGTAGAGTGGGTTGTCCACTAACCGGAAGGGCGGTGGTTCGATTCCCAGCTCCTCCAGTGCGCATGTCGAAGTGTCCTTGGGCAAGACACTGAACCCAAACTTGCCCTGTGTGAATGTGTGCAAACAATGCTGTATGAATGTGTGTGTGAAAGGGTGAATGCAACAAAAGAACAGTGAAGCGCTTTGAGTGGTCCAAGGGATTAGAAAAGCCCTATATAAGTGCAAGTCCATTTACCAAAAGAAGAGAAACATTTCATTAAACTATACTGTGTTAAGATTTATTAGAAAATATTAATTATAGGTTTGCCGCAACACAACAAATCTCACATTTGCCATATCAGGGTCAAAATGATGTAAAGTGTGATAAAAAAAGAAGAAGAAAACTTACGTTGAGCCTCAGAGATGCAGACCACAACAGCCAGGAGCAGAAACACTTTCATGATGCTGGGCATTGTTGGTTTCCTCTTTGATCGAGATAACGCGATAAAAGTCTTATTTTTTGCGTTGCAGATGAGACAAAGTGAAGAAGCTCTGTGAGGGGTAGAGGTAAAGATTGCTCTTTTATACTCTTCTCTTCTTTCAGTTCGAAAAAAAAAAACCCACCACACACACACACACACACACACACATACACGCACACACAAAAGAAGAACACTCACTTTTTTCCTTTCCATCTGGTTTTATTAATAATAATTTGACCACAGATAAATTTAATATCATGTATAATAATATATACATATGTAAACCTGCATGTACAGTTTTTTTGTTTTGTTTTACATCACATGTGTATGCTACTTACACTGTTTATGTAAATAGTGGTGTGACTTATGATCAAATCTTCTTGGACAATTTGTACATTTTGTTTATGTAGACACCATGAAGAGCAAAGAGCAAAACAGCTGGGTACTTTCAATATAAGAATAACACTTATTTTCAGTATTCGTAAGTAATTTTGTACATAGCAAAACGAACTTTAAGAGATGATCTTTGCAAGATGCTCTGTTGTATTGTGTGTACATCTGAGGTTAACACCTTCTAAGTGTGTAGAGCATGAAATCAAATGTGTGAGTGCTTGGAAGGAAAATGAAGACATGACTGTAGATGTGCATGAGTGAGGAAAGCTGTGTAGACAGTCACGGTGTAACACCCATAGATATGAAGACTAGATGACTCACCCGCCGCTGCTGCCCAATGACACGGTGTAGCCACATGGCGGCCATCTTGGAACGGGCAACTCTCTCCCTCAGAGCATTACGCCTAATGGTGCATGTTCTGCTATAATGACCAGAACTTGTTCAATTTTTGTCCCATTTCCAAACAGTTTGATTTTTTATGAACCTTCATGCAGTTGTGATGCAGCATACTTAAAATCACGGATAATTTCAATCATCTAGGGCCTACTTTTTTTTTTTTTTTTTATAAAAGTAACATTATGCAAAATTTATTTTTCACAGAGTTATGAATAGTTTTTTTTAGTGAAGATGACTGGATCACCTATCTACTGCACTGTAACTGCAGCCAGAGTCAGAGCAAGTTGCCCGTTCCATTATGGCCGACTGTGAGCTACGCCTGCGTGTAGTCCGATCCACCCCCTTGGTAACACCCATTAGCTTTTTATTAGCTAAGAACAGCCAACAACAACCTACAGTTGACTTCATGTGCATTCCCCGCACCCCCTGACGTAGCAGTAGCAGTAAGCATAGAAACCGTCAACACAGTCTACATCCCCCTTCTTAAGTTATATGTCAATACTGAAGCATGTAGAAAATAGCACAGACTTGCATGTAAAGAAATTCCAAGCATCTGTAGAATGAATATGGGTTATGCATATAATGTGCATGCAGAACATGCAACATACAGTATATTTGTTGTCCTCCTCCTGTTTTGTTTTTTGTTTTTTTTAGAAAGAGTGTCCAACAGTCCACACAGCCAGAACAGGCTGCAACATGAGGGAGGGGGGTTCAAATGTCAGTGTGCCTGCACATCACAGAGCTGGTCTTTGACACCATCCATGGCGTTTCCCATCCGGGTGTGAAGGCTACTGCCAAGCTGGTAGGGGCCAAGTTTGTTTGGCCGGGCCTTAAGAGGGACATTAGGGCCTGGGCGGGTGCATGTGTGGCATGTCAGCGCGCCATGGTGCAGCGTCACACCACAGCCCCTTTGGCACCCTTTGTAGTGCCTGAGAAGCGTTTTGATCACGTCAATGTGGACCTGGTGGGCCCCCTGCCTCCTTCCTATGGGTTCACTCACCTCCTCACCATGGTGGACAGGACCACCAGGGGGCTAGAAGCTATTCCGCTGTCCTCAACTACGTCAGCAGAGGTGCAGAGCATTCATCACGTCCTGGGTGGCCCGTGTAGGGTTCTCTAAAAATCTCTAAAAATGTGTATAAACAATCATTCTTTATATTACTGGGTTTCTACAATCAATAAAAAATATACAGATTATCCCTTTTATATTGCTTCTAGAAGACAGAGTAAAGTAGGACTTCATTTCCCAGAATCCTCTGTTTTTTATCGTTTTTGCAATAGTCCTATTTAAATAAATACTGTTCATATATTAACTCTGTATTTCATGTAATATATTGTTTAAAAATATTCTATGGTCTTTAAAAAAATGATAAAGGTTAACTTTTCCTGTTTAATAAAAAAAGAGACTAGAACATTCTCCGACTCCGGGACAGTGAAGGAGCTGGCTGCATTTTCCTCGGCAGAGAGAAAGAAGTCAATGTTTGGAGACTCGGACTAAAGGTTGGCCCAGATATTGCACTGCCCAGAGAGACTTTATCCGGTCAGAATATTCTTTTCACGTATCTCAGTCGAGTGTGTTTACTTTACACGACGGTGAAGTTTTACGAGCCGCGACAGCGTGGTCTCCGCCATTATCTCCGTACATTAGCTTAGCAGTGTTGCTATCAGTTAGCTCCTCGGCAGAGAAACTAGACTGCTGCACCACACGGACACGAGGAAGTCGCCACCGGACATTCGTGCGGGACCGGACCATAGACTGTACAAAGAATGGACCCGTGACGTCACCTATTGGTTTGGGGGAGTCTGTTTTGTGCCGCTACTATGGGGGTTTGAACCGCGCCATGTTGGATTTGACTTGCCATATTTGGAGCGGTGCGGCCGTTAGCCCGCCCACTGGCCTCGAAGCAGCGGTCTCCGGACCTGTCACTCAACGTTTCCGCGCCCTGATTGGCCAGAATTTTAAACCTAATAACAGTAAAACGGTAGAGTTTTAAAAAAATTCACCCCCCTCAGAGTGTGTGCGGGGGTAGAAATGTTTGAGACCAAAAAACGTAATGGTACCAGGCTTTGTTCATGTTTAATGAGGACGTAAAGTCGGCTATTTTAACATGGGGGTCTGTGAATGCTCCCTTCTGACACCAGCCCCCAGAGGAAGCCGGGGGGGTTGCAGTTTTTTGAACGCGGAAGTGAGCTTCACTTCTCAGACTGACAACTGCCCCCTTGGACCGGACGAGCGGACGAGTCGACAGCAGGGAACAAGGACGTGTCACAGGTAGCCGGAGCTACGGGAGTCGTTGTTGCGCCTACACTGAGAATTTTTTAGAATTTTTTAACCCCTTTTCGCTCCTATAAATTCTGTAATATTCGCCTATCCAAGGCGTACCCAAAGTAAATTGAATGCTGTTCTTGAACTGTTTGGAGAATATGGATGGGCTTGGTCTCTTTTGAAAGGTAACACTCTGAAGTTTTTCCCCAAACTGAAATAATCACTATAAGTGCTATTATCATTGAGTAATCTAAGTTGGAACACATTGAATTAGAATGTTTTTATTCTCGCCTGAATTTTTTTTTTGCAATCAGATGCCTGAAGATGAGTGTAGCTGAGAATTTTAGCTGGAAAACACAATGGGACCACAGCATGAAGCCTTACCTGGCCCCAGTTCAAATTTGATAACAATCCTGCTAAAAATTAGTATTTTACACATGTTTTTCTAAGTGTATGTCTAGGCGTTTTCCTAAAGTTGCCATTGAGAAACAATACATTCGCCAAAGTGCAGCCGAAGCGCCGCGAATAGCCGCGGAACGGAGACCGCGTCCCTTCGGCGGCCAAGTTAACAGGTACGTAGTTCAGACCAGACGCGACGCGCCGCAAAGCGCCGCGATTGCTCGCGCCGTGCATTTATCGTTTCGGCGTCTGTTCTATTTTGTGCGCGAGCCGCGAGCAATCGCGTCAATCTTGGCAGGAAGTCACACATGAAACAACGAGAGAATCCGGTCAATTTTCAAAATAAAGCACTTTTCAAAATAAAATACAGCGATTGACAAATGCGACTGTATTTATATTTGTCAGACTCTCAACAGAGAACAAGAGAGATGAAAACACACACACACACACAGGATAGGGAGACACGTGGGCTGGCTGCAGGGGAGCGGGGGGGGTCAAAACACACAAACAAACAGGGAAAGAGAGAGAGAGAGAGGCAGAGACGAGTTGTTGTAAAGTGAAGGACGACGTGAAATTCATCTTGGAAGTGAAGTACAGGGAGTTGTTTGACCCACTCACAGCACACGGTGTTATAATTATATGAGGTTATTTACTTATCCATGATGTAAAAAACACAGCTCTGAATGTGAGTAAACAACAGCTGAGGAGCAGAGGCGCTCGCGACCGCCGCGGAGAAATCAGCGTCTGGTGTGAACTGGAGGGACGCGGCTCCATGGATGTATGCGCGGCTCGCGCGCGATTTCCGCGGCCGCTCCGCGTCACGGCGCTTTCGCGTCCAGTGTGAACCAGGCGTGACGCATGAAAATGGCAGTGCTGCCTTTTCCCAGGGACCGTGAATGCAGCACATCGTTTTTTTCGGAATGTCATTGGCTATTCAATGCATCAGTTGCCATCGGGATCGGTTTCTATTGGCTGAAGCCATTCAGCGCTGAGGGGATGTTCCTCATGAGACACAGCCACTCATTCGCTATTGCAGGCGGCAGCCGGGGACAGGGAGCTTGTGATTGGTCGAGTGAGCTGTCAATCGAAAGGTCAGAGTGTGCGGCCATTTTGAGAAGTGAAATAAACATTGTTTTCATGTAAACGCCGGACTTATGAGGAGAAATAAACGGATTTACTGGATATACAATGCGTAATTTCATAAGATGCAGCAGCGGGATGAGGCTATCTACCGGTACAACCGTGTGTTTTGGACTAAATACTTTACTGGATTGGATTTACTTGACTTTTCTGAATGTAACGACACCAAGTTTGTGGGGAAACCCTGTGATCCTGAGCCTGCCCTGACACAAATCGTGAGTTATATTGGCTTTTTACGAACTTTGTTAGCATGTTTATAGTCTGATTCGAGTGTTGCTGTGATGATTATATTTAGGAATGGTCGGCATATCTTTAATCACAAGAGTTTTAGCTTTCCAACGATATGTGGCATGACTATTTTAAGTGACTGGTGACATCCTCTATGACACCTCCCTGTTTAAAACCCCCCCGGGGGCCCGTGGGCGGGCCGTTGGAACGGAAAGAGGATCCCCATTAGCTGCTAGCCAGCTAGTCTTCCTGGGGTCCACACAAAATATACATATACACAACATATCATACATTTACATTTACATTTACAGTCAATCACAATAACCTAAATGTTAAAAAGTTAAAGCAAACATTTAAAAATTTCCACACATCTTAAACAGAGTTTTTCTTAGATAACAAAGTGGAACCACTCTTACTCGTATACAGCTCATAAAAAATAAGATTTCAATTTCTTTTTAAATACCTGTTTCCTTTCAATACAACAGAGGTAGTGAGGTAGATTATTCCACAGAGTTATTGCTCTATGGATAAAAGATCGTGACAAGGCCTTGGGTGAGGCACTTCCAACTGACCACTGCTGGACCCTCTAGTGCTATAGTTGTGCACAGTGTTTCTAAAAACAAGGTTGCGTGAGTACTTGACATTGGAACGATATCGAGTGCAGGATACAGGCACGGGACTGTGTTAAAACAGACGTGGTTTCAAAGTTAACTCTTCTTCTCACAACTGGATAAAACTTCATGTGCACCAACGCTTCAAATGGGCCCCAACGGTTAGGGAAAATTATCCAAGCGCTTGGGTTAGACTTTTTCTGGTATCATTATCATCTGTGTGAACTGTGAAAAATACTGTGGTACAGATGTGGGTACATGTGTTTTGAATGCACAAAAGCAATATGGTTGATATTTCTTTGCCTTTGGGTTATTGAAATCACATTTTGAACAGTTAAAAGGTGTGAATACAGTTGAAATATTAAGAACACATCTAGGTAATTATTTCATATGTGAATGGTTTATTAAAAAGAGAACCATAATTTGATTTAGTTTATACAAGTAAGCTAAAAACCTTATTTCATAGGTTTATTATTATTTTCATTAAAAAGATTGGGTTGAGCGCAAATTAAAAACATTTCATTTCATTGATCTGAGAGAACAGAAAGGGTTAAAAACACTCTTTTGATTCATTAGCCTATTTGTTGGTTGAAATAAACTAGAAACTGTTCTTTTGATATAAAAAGGGTAAAAAGAAAGCATTTTGAAGCTTCAGGTAGTGTTTTTGCTTATTATTTTCTGTTTTCTTTTCTATTTGCTGAAGCCTTGCTAAATTTAAAGGTATCATTCCACAAAATATAAAAAGGGTTTAATAAAATAAATATTTGTGTCTTACCTTTTACATATTGTGGTTTAACATTCTTTTAAGTGTAATTTGTATTTCTGAGGGCTTACATAATTTTTTGCTAACAACTAGCATAGTAAGTTTTCAGTGGAGGCACCGCGCTAGTATTTTCCTTTTTCCCACTCTAATGATAAAGTCCCTTGTTTAAATAAGAACCACAGCGAATTCACCATCTTTAGCTGAGAACCTAGGATCTGGTTTATTTTATTGGGTGTGACCACAGTGTAGATTATAAACACTAAGGGAAAAAGGGGTTACACCCGCTTCGGCACACCATCGGACGTTACCTCCGTCAGGGGCCCGCAATTCACGTCAGAGCTCTGGACAGCAGTTGCTGAGCATCTGGGGGTGAAGCTCCACCACACTACGGCGTACAACCCGCAGGGCAATGGACTGTGTGAAAGGTTTCATCGTGCCATGAAGTCCTCCCTACGCGCCAGCCTGACGGGCAGCGACTGGGTTGACTGCCTTCCATGGGTCATGCTCGGTCTCCGCTCTGCCCTCAAGGAAGACCTCCAGGCCTCATCTGCCGAGCTGGTATATGGCCAGCCACTGATTGCCTGTATGTTTGCTTTATTTTTCTGTATGGGCGAATTCTAGCGGGGTCTGTGTGGTGACCCACAATAGGGAACACATTCACCCAGGTACCAGAGGGCTTGTACCTTTAAGAGCTAGAGTTTACATGGTTACTTAGCAACCCGAGAGTTTATGCCGTTTTTGTGTTTTTGTTGTGTGTAGAGTAAACAGACTCAACTCACCTCCGTCTCTGGTCTGCCTTGCCTTGCCTGACAATGAAGTGCTGTGACTCTCATCTATTACTGTGTTGAAACAAATGTAACAATAAGGTTTAGGGGGTCAGCAGAGTTATATCAATCGCTCTGGGGGTCAGTAAATGTGAGTGTGAGGCTTCTACGCTCACAAAAGGTAGCCACTACCTGAAAGTATGTCACAACACAACAAATGTGACTGCGTTAAAATGTGAGTCATGAATCTGGTGTTTCTTTGGTTGACTTATCAGTGAGGTTCAGAAATCACATGATGGTTGGTACAGAACGGCTCTCATACCATTTCACTCTGACAGCCAGGCTGCACTTAGCAGCCTTGAATTTTTTATACATCCCCTCAGTTAATATTTCAGCTTGTTCTATCATTCACTCACTGGCATAGGAACAAAAAGAGAGATTACTGTAGTCCATTGCCTACATGCCACTAATGTGGTTCATTGAATAGGCTATATATGTTCCTATTTGCCCTATTACCCGTTGGAGCTGGGTGAATGAGGTTTTGGGTGCATAAGGGGATTATCAACCAAAACACTTTTGAACTATTTGCGTTTCCTTTTGTGAATCTCTAATAATAATAATAAATTTTATTTGTAACGCACTTTATATTTACCAAAAAATCTCAAAGTGCTACAACAGCAACCAAAAAAGAAAAATAGGTTAAAAACAAGAGTTAAAAACAGTTGTTTTGAGCGAGCAGTTACAGATTAAAAGATTTTTTAAAAAGGTACGTTTTTGGGCCCTTTTTAAAGCAATTGATCGACTGTGGAACCCTCAGGTGTTCAGGGAGGGTGTTCCACAGTCGTGGAGCAGAGGAGCAGAGGAGCAGAAGGCTCGGTCTCCCAGTGTGCGGCTCTTAGTCCTTGGGGGGAGAAGTCTGTGGCTGTTGGTGGAGCGGAGTGAGCGTGCTGAGGTCTGGGGGGTGAGGAGTTCTGGGGGGCGTTGCCATGGATGCACTGGAATGTGAGGAGGGAGACTTTGTAGTTGATCCGAGCGGAGATGGGTAGCCAGTGAAGAGAGTGAAGAATGGGTGTGATGTGCTCATATTTGCGTACTCTCAGCAGGATTCTGGCGGCGCTGTTTTGGATGTGTTGTAGTTTCTGTATGCTCTTGTTGGGAATCCCGCTGAGAAGTGCGTTGCAGTAATCGAGTCTGGAGGAGACAAATGCGAAAAAACCACAAAGTGTAACCAGTAGGCAACAGGAACTAATAACGCCAGCATCAGCAACATCAATGTCTCTTCCTCTTCAGACTTTGAGTGCACTGTTTAGTGTAGTTACACTTCTCATTTCATTTGAAAAGTCAATTTTACAATCAGCCAAAAAGCTGTGATGAAATAAAAAGTGAATGGTAGAGGCAAAAATCCTCCTTTCTTCTTCCTCATCTTCATTCTCTCCTTTTTTTTGTCTTTTACTGTCATTGCCCTTTTTTTTCTTCTTTTTTTTTTACATTGATGACAAACATATGCAAACAGGAAGTGCTGAGGGTGGGGGTATGACATGCAACAAACATCCCCCAGCCCAGACAGCAGTAAAACTGACTTGAAATAAATGGTTATTAGATCAGTGGCGGATCTAAGATTTTTCTAATTAAGGGGCAATCAAGGGGTGTTAATCCTAATTTATTTATGACATTTTGTTGCTGTGGTTAAGAGCCTGTAAAGTATCACAATATAAATCTTATGAATGACACGCTAAATGTGGAAAGAAAAACAGAAGTTCTTTCATACAAGTGTGTGTTTGGATGATTCTTTTCTTCTTCTCACCCTTTTTTTTCTCCCAGTTTGAAATCTTACCAGTGCTTGGAGTAGCAAGTGCTTTTGTTGTAGGTCACAAGCCAAAAGGCTTTGTAACCTGTTTAATCTGCAATAATCAATTTGTTTTTTGTTTTTTTTATATCATGTTAGGGTGAAAACTGTCTTAACACTGAATATTTGCCTTATATTGTGCCTTACTGATTAACAAATAAAACAGAACAACATTGACTGATGAGATAAAGCTGACAAGCTCCGACAATAACCATGACAACCGGTCAAACATGGCGTTCGTTTTGGAGTCAGGTTGTGCACGCATCCGCCATGTTGGTTTTGGCAAATACTGCTTGACATGGAAAG
This sequence comes from Trachurus japonicus, assembly GCF_045865225.1. Classification (NCBI taxonomy): domain Eukaryota; kingdom Metazoa; phylum Chordata; class Actinopteri; order Carangiformes; family Carangidae; genus Trachurus; species Trachurus japonicus. The sequence continues at coordinate 1,948 of NW_028221257.1, read as the reverse complement.
CAGAAAACGAACAACTTTCATCACAACTGCGGGACGATTCTGTTTTCGGAGGTTTCCGTTTGGAATTACATCTGCCCCGGAAATATTTCAGCAAATGATGAGCACTCTCCTGAGAGATCATCCAGGCACAGTGGTTGTGATGGATGATATCCTGGTCTTTGGTAAGGATAAAGAGGACCATGACCAAAACCTCAGCACTGTTATGTCAGTTTGGAAAAACTGAAATTCAGTATTTTGGACATATTATTGGAAAAGATGGCATCAAGCTCAACTCAGAAAAAGCTATCACAGAGCTGCCTAGCCCCACTAACATGGCAGAGCTACACCAGAGGATTGGGACGATCAACTATCTGGGAAGGTTTCTCCCAGACCTTTCATCTGTCATGCACCCAATCAACAGCCTGCTGAGAAATGAGGCTGTGTGGAGTTGGGGGATGCACAAGAGGAAGCATTCAAACAGGTGAAAGCTATGTTGACCACAGCACCAGTCTTGGCGTACTATGATGCAAGCAAACCAACTGTGGTAAGAGCGGATGCCAGTAGTTATGGCCTGGGGGCAGCCTTGTACCAGGAGCAGGGAGATGGGCTCCGGCCGGTTGCCTTCTGCTCACGAACACTGACGGAGACTGAGCAACGTGTAGTGTATTATACACCTGAACTTTATTACTTTAATATCTTAAACTATTGTATGTTCTTCTTTGTATGTATGTGTGCCTTGTTTGGAACTGAAGGAGTGTCTGGACAGATGCTCTACTTCATGGGTTCCATAATTTGCTTAGAAGTCATCTGACCTAATAGGATATGCATGGTTCAATATGACTGAATGTTCCTGTTGTCTTCTCTAATGGGTAAGAGACATGAGAAACAGGACATTGGGTTCGTTCTAGCCTAAAAGTTAAAAGGTCAAGGGCCATCTGGATGGGAGGTTCCTCTCTGTCTGGAGATGGGGGAGTCAGACAAGGTATATAAGTCAGAACTCTGGGCCAGTCGCGAGAACTTTTCATATTGGCATTCGAGATGTTCCAGAATTCGACATTTTTTGTACACTGTTCTTCTTCTTGTTAATAAACTTGTTTTTTGAATACAAGCGAAGACGTGTCAACGGTGATCCCTTATTTTCATCAACACATCAATATACCACAAACGTTACTCACAGATCGAAAAGGAATGCCTTGCTAGTGTCTGGGCATGTGAGCGGTTTGCAAACTGACACTTGTCCCACTTATTAACAATATGACCTTGACAAAGCACCTGTGAGATATGTAAGGGATAATGCCCGACGAGGTGTCCATTATCAGAAATTAATGGACGACGCGGAGGCGTGAACCGTCCGACGCGAAGCGGAGGACGGTTGCTTCCGCGAAGTCCATTAATCTCTGATAATCGGACACCTCGAAGGGCATTATCCCGCTTATACCATGGTCACTTACGAGATAAATACATATTAAATCAATTACTTGTAATTTAATGTTGTTTTTACCGTTAAAATGTTGTTTTTACCGTTAAAATCATACGTCTTTAAGTGGCTGAGCCGAGCGGACTATTTAATAACTCTCGTCGGCGATAAAAAAAAAAAAAAAGAGGGACCCGCTGTGACGGCAGCATAACGTTACAGCCAGTGACTCTGCCACAGCCTGATAGTTGATCAATGAAGGGAGGTGAGGTGACGGCTTAAACGTTACGGTGACACAAAGTTTTTCAGAGGTCCAGTGCACTTCTTACCGCTGGTGTGTTTACAGACTCCAGTGCCGTGATGCGCTGAAAAAAAGTTGTTTTGGTCCGAGTGTCCGTTGCCGTGGTTACCAACAAGCGTTTGAGCCAGCGCAGTAATATTTAGAACGTAATCAGGCTATTTTACCGGAACATCTTTATGGGTGTCCATTATCACTTTTTAATGGACACCCAGCAGCCAATCAGAATCGAGGATTCATCCAGACCATGGTATAAC
>NW_028221256.1:0-39941 GCF_045865225.1 Trachurus japonicus | reverse complement strand
CAGCGTTTCTCAAACTTTTTTCAGTCAGGGCACCTTTCAAAAGTGAATAAAATCTCAGGGCACCCCTGTGTAAAATGTAATTCAAAATGACACTGCAGCCTAAATGTAGGCTAAATGTCCTGTTTATTTAGATGGGGACAATAGGCTATTATTTAACAGAGCATAATACAAACTGTAAATGCAGGGTGCACAGGTGCCTCTGTAGCCTACATGCACGCACACGCACACAATAATCCGCAATGTGAGAGGAAGAGAGAAAGGTCTACATCCGCGCAGCGCAGGCACGCGCTCAAATGAACATCCACCGGCGTCTCCGCTCCATTCTGACTCCGTTAGGAACAATCAGAGAGTTTCCCCCTGTCACTGCAGAGTGTTTTTATACATCAAACGCACCGGAGTCGGAACAGAGCGGACACAGATCACCGGAGAGAGGAGGGGGTGTGACTCGTGATGTGTGCCTGTCTGTACGACATTTTTTTCATAGCGTCCTGTGTCCGGTGGACACACTGCTCTGAGTACCCGTGACCAACGGAGCGGTCTCTCTCTCCCTCCCTCTCTCTCCCTCTCTCTCTCTCTCTCTCTCTTTCTGAACACTGCAGAAACGAGCCGCCTCACATCCGAGCCGCTTGATAAGTGCGGCGCTGTTCCAAAAGTTGATTATTTCAACTCTGAGCGCTCTGAGCGCCGCGACAAAAAAAGAGAAGCCCCGAGAGCTTTTTTTTCCGCCGAGGGCGGGCTAAAAGGGCGTCCGGTGGACACGGCCCCTTTGCATAGGCCTATATGTAAAAAGAATGTATTCTATGAAATGTCAGAAGTGGTAATTTTTTTCACGGCACCCCTGACGCAGTCAGACGGCACCCCAGGGTGCCGCGGCACCCACTTTGAGAAAGGCTGATGTAGAGGGCAGAGGTTGTCATGGAGAAATAAACCACGGGTTTATTTTTTCATAACAACCAATAAACTCCATATACGTATTATTATACAGGCCTATTATTATTATTATATGGTTTAAGAGTGAAATAATTCATTAAATATGACGGGACGCACTTGTGTCGCGGACATGAGCTGTGACCCCGCGGCTCCGCCCGCTCTGATCAGCAGGTTTGGTTTTCAGCAGCGGTGTGGAAGGAGCCTCCACTATCTCTGTAAGTTACAAGCTACAAGTCATTTATCTAACATCACAATTAGTCCGAAGCTGTTTAACGACGGTTAAAATGAAACTTAAGGTAAATATCCTGCATAGTTTGTTTCTCTTTTCTGTGCCGCGCTGATCAGAGCGCCGCTCCGTGGGGTGTTGGCGACAGAAATAATAATAAAACACACGCTTTCACAGTTTGAAAGTGCTTGCAATTTTTTTTGTACAAGTGCAGCCAAACACAAGGCTGAAAAGAGAGGGACAGCAGAGCTGCTCTGACAGCTCAGCTGCAGGTGAGCCAGGCATCGCAACGGTGCTTTTTTTTTTTACCTAAATGATGCCGGCACCGGCACCGTCCCCACAGGTGAAGCACAAGCACACAGACACAGACGTCCGTGTACGTTGTTGTCTGACTTTCTTCCTTCACGGGGACTGCCCTGGATTACTGGCACACGCCATAGCCGCACGCATTTTGTTTTTAATTATGAATATTAATATTAATATTAACAATTAATCGATAATTGATCGGTAATTTTCCAGAAGATCGATCAAAAAGATTTCTTCAAATGCCCATCCCTATGTGGGATACTTCCTCCCGGAGAATGTTCTAGCCTCTTTTTTTATTAAACAGGAAAAGTTAACCTTTATCATTTTTTTTAAAGACCATAGAATATTTTTAAACAATATAATACATGAATTACAGAGTTAATATATGAACAATATTTATTTTAAAAGGACTATTGCAAAAATGAGAAAAACAAGAGGATTCTGGGAAATGAAGTCCTACTTTACTCTGTCTTCTAGAAGCAATATAAAAGGGATAATCTGCATATTTTTTAACATGACTAAGATTGTAGAAACCCAGTAAAATAAAGAATGAATGTTTATACACATTTTTAGAGAACCCTACATCAGTCACATTCCGCAGATGTGAGCAAAAGATCCTGGCCCTGCTTCCTGCATGTCAACTCCTAGGAAGTCTCCCTCTCCCTTTCTCTCTGTTACTAACACACACACATACACACCATTGCTGAAATCAAGCTGTATGTGGTCTACCCTGACCCAGCATCAGCAGTGGTCAGAGTGAGGCCGACAGAAGTCCCATCTTATTGGGTTGATTAAGGAGCTCTCACCGTGTGCTGTCCTTCTGTGGCTACAACATAAACACTGGTATAGTGGCAATCCCTGAAACACTGTCTACTGCAGAGAGGTGTAATTACCTGAAGTCAGTGTTTGAGCCCTCTAGACACTGTGGGATAAGGCTTTGTTCTGGTTCCTTCTCAGTGAGCTGAAGGCCCACTCTCAGCCTTTTCACTTAACTGGAGAGAGAAGGACAATGTTTTTGTACTCAGGTGTGTGCATGCAGTGTGGTAAGCACAGGACAAGGCTAGTCTCTGTCACTTGTGCATGTGAGGCACTGCTGTTGTCCTGGGTGTTACTTTGGAAAAGTCATGGAAATATTGCATAGATAATATTTAGGATGCTTGAAACATTATAAATAAATTAGTGAAACTTGCGATTAAAATTTAAATTGACGCACAATGTCACGCTATATCAGTGATGCGACAGTTCACATTAGCATGAAGCAAACAAACGTAGTGTTTCACTCTTCGCTCTCTCAACTCCTCTCTCAACATGGACTTTTAAATGCCCCGGCTGGAGGTCAGTCAAGACGGCCGAGGTATAGGGCATCTGAAGCTGGGAGTTCTCCCCCTGTCCTCCTCCCCTCCTGACGAGTTGGAAATATTGAGGGCTGTAGGCTACGTGCTATGAAAAAAAATGTCTGTACTAACTGTAAACAATGCCAGGCTATCACCATGGTGGCGACATTCGCGACATCATAGTCTCTCCTCTCTTATGTCATTGGTTACTTAAATGCAGCACCCGCCCGCTACACTGAAAAAAAACAAAAAACAAATTAAAGCCGCAAGCGGCGATGATCGGGCCCTCGCGACTCCGCGCCACCGTGGACCTGAGGCATGCGGGGGTTGTGGCGAGAAGGGGAAAAACCCAGGGAGGAAAACTGAGGAGGAATTGGAGGTTGGACCTATATTGTCAACCATGGCTGTGTGTCCTTTCTAACAGGAAAAAATGTTTCTGTAACTTCAGGGCCATTTAAGTCTACGTGTCTTGGGGACAGTAAGAACATGTTGTTTTTTTCAGGCACGATGACCTAATGGATTATTATCATTTTTTAGCGAACAAAGTGACTGACATTCTAATGATTTGTCTCCATCACTCCTTTGCAGTGAGATACTAAGGGCCCATTCACATGGAGCGCCTGACAACTTGTGCAAAATGCTAGTTGGAGCATTTTGCATGCGTTTTTCCAAGCGCTTCTAGCTGCAGCAGAGGAAGTTGGTGTGGAGAACAAAGAGAACATCAGGTTTCTCCCTGAAGAGGATGTTTTGTCGATCTACTCTATGGTCCAGTAAAGGAAGATTCTCAGTGCCTTCCAATTGTAAAAGTAATCATTCAGATGTCCTAACACATATGCATGCACTGGGTTGCCATGCCAACTGTCACTCATCTGGGGTGTGTCACGCGCTTTTAGGTTCTGTCTCACGCTCTCATGCCATAAGAAGAATTCCCACAACTAAATCAGTAATTTGGCAAAAAGGACGGTTAGTTGTTGATGTGTTAGGGAGATAGCGTGGCCGAATCACAACCTGACCTGACCGAGTTTTTGGACTGGGTGCATCTCGAATTGACGCCTCCGGTCTTGCTGTTTGGACCGGTCCCTTGAAAACTATAAAATCAAGATGAGGGCCTGGTAGAGAGACAGTGCAACAACGTGTGTGTGTGTGTGTGTGTGTGTGTGTGTGTGTGTGTGTGTGTGTGTGTGTGTGTGTGTGTGTGTGTGTGTGTGTGTGTGTGACAGAGAGAGAGAGACAGAGACAGAAGAAAATGAAAAACTACATTAGCCTAAACATTACTACTATTATGTTGTAGTGTTAATGAATTCATGTTATAGGCAGTTTAAATGTCCACTTAGAGTTGACATTTCTCTGTTTTGTTTCTATTTTCATTGAGGTGTGTTCGCCGAAACAACGCCGAGAAGGAAGTCCCACTCTGAGTCTCTCCAGTTCATCCTCCCACACCGGACAGCAACATTCTCTCACCTTTTCCACTCTGCAATGTCATTCATTCATCCCATTAAATCATCTAATGGTACTTTGTTGTTGCGTAATCTTTGCTAGTTAAAGTGGTTTATTTGTAATGGACCATACAGTTTTGCAATGTGATGATTTCTGAAATGAAAATCTGGGACATTTTCAGCGCGGTAGTCAAAATTCAAATATTATTGTGAAATGAATAACAGGGGCAATTTACAGTAATGTACTGTATTTTGACAAAGCAAATGAGTAGCCAATAAGAAGTTAACCTTAACCCTTCCAACTTCTCTGTCACTTCTGGCTACCAGTTCAACAGCATCAGCAATAAACAACATCATCAAATGCTACTGTATTATAATTAGAGAACCACCACCTCTGTTCAGGCTGCAGGAGCAGTAACATTAGAGCTGTAACAATCCAAACCATAAAAACAATCAGGACAAAAACAACAACAACAACAAAACAGAAGCCAGTGCTGAAAGAGGCTTCTGCCACAAACAATTAAGCACTTTCACACTCCTGGGTGGATTCTTAGCTTTTCAACCTTTTTTTTTTTTTTAAAGATTTATTTTTTGGCTTTTCATGCCTTTATTGATAGGACAGCAGAGATGAGACAGGAAATGGGTGGCAGAGATGGGGGGGAATGACATGCAGCATAGGGCCGTCCGATGTGGGACTCGAACCGGGGCCACCTGCAGTGAGGACCACAGCCTCAACACACGCGGCGGGCGCTCCACCAACTGAGCCAAACGTCGCCACAGCTTTTCAACCTTTTTTGAGCTATGGCACATTTGGTTCATTAACACTAGAACCGCCAACATTCTAATCCCCCTTAAAACGCCACAGCGGTCTCCCAGACCGTCACGTGTAATTACAATGTTTCCAGTCGCAAACAGTTCTGTAAGTGGAAAAACTAAGATTTAATTTTTAGTAGTGTTAGTCCTTCTTCATATTATGTTGTGTTGGGGTCTTGATTGGATGTGGTTGGGGGGTTAGACTGAGTGATGTTACAGCACCGCTTGTTGCACCTACAGCACACACTTCTGCCTACAGCTGAAAGTGACGCATCTGGACACGCGTGCTGCTCTCATGTCAAGAGTCGATGTCGCTGTTCACTGGATTTTTATTTTTTCTAAGTCAGTTTGTTATCAGCTCCAGTGTTTTACAGTTGTTCTACCTGGATACTACGTAGTTTAGGCTCCACGCCCACAGAAACCCGTTATTACCGGACTGGACAGCAGCCGAGATAATTAGGCTAGCCTATTATTACGTTATAATTCAATAATCATTATAAACGAGAGTGAGTAGGCTAGGCTATATATATGGCGCTTTATATCTAACACAGACTAATCATGATCTAGTCTGTCCTGAGCCCACAAAATAAAGTTTGTGAAGTGTCTGTCAGTCTGTGTAACGGAGCTCCGCGCACCTCCGTTACACAGACAGTCCGCGCACCTCTGTTACATCTGCACGGAGCACACGTCAGCTGACAGCTGACAGATGCGTTTATCTGACAGATGCAGCTTACAATGTCCTCATCACTACCTGAGCCACCAACCGATCCCCCCTCCCTCAAGTCCCGATGAGTCTCCTGGACATATCCTGTATTCTCTGATTTTCCTTTTTCTTTTCTAACCGGCCTGTTTCATAAGCCCGTATACACCCGGTGTCTCGTTCGTTCTCTCTCTCTCTCTCTCTCTCTCTCTCCTCATATAAAAATAAATATAGCCACATAGGAAAACAACAGGTGAAAAAAAGAAGCGCGATAACTGCAAAATGGAAACATTGTAATAATTGCTGTGTGATCACAGCTGGACATAGCGATCTATAACTGCCGTTTATATGCAGCGGTCTGTGGGACCGCTGCTGGCGGTCCGAGGTAAAATTGCTCAGAAATCGAGTGTGTTTCATTTTAATAAGTTGTAAGCTTCAGAAACCATTAAACACATATATTTAGGAAAAGTCACGGACTGGAAGACCTGTAGGTTTAATGTAAACAAACCTAATTTACATGAGAAAAACACAAACGGTCTATGAGACCGTCTTGGCGGTTCTAGTGTTAAAAAATCCCTTGGCACACCACTAACCAAAATGTTACAAATTGACACAGCGCAATACAGTAAATAAATAGCCTACAGTAAAACGCTGCTTCTCCGCGCCGCTCGTCTGCGGCGCTGTCCGTGGTGCTGAAGGTTACAGGTTAACTTAGCGAGCGGACCCCGAGAGGGTTTACACTTAATGCTGTGCACTCCCTGTGATAGAAAGTCAGAACAAACTTTGTATTGAGGGCATCCTGCAACACGGCTCCACCTTGTAAGGACGATGCTTGGGCTATGTGGTGGCATTTTTCTATGGGAAATGACATAAAAATTTGATAACAACAAGACCAGTGAACAGAGTGTTAGGCCACCTTTAAAGATCACGTATGAACTGTGTTATTATTTCAATAATGACTACATTACATTTAATGTCATTTTGTGTGGGTTTGAACAGTTAAAGTATAGTTATTTTGTGTTCTTATATTGCTTCATTTCAACATTGCATTATCACTACTGGCAGCCATTTTGATCTCCAAAATTACAACATGCTCTTTAGCACCACCTAATGGATGAGAGTGTGCACTTCAACAGGATCTGAAGGAGGCCAAGGCGATAGTGGTGAACAGGGATGGATGTGAACTATGTATGACCCTTATAATACTTTCTGCTGAGCTAGTAGTTTTGGCTTCCGGCGCACTTACATAGAATGGCCACCAGGCAAGGATCGAGGAGGTGCGCTTAGTGCATGGAAGTCTATGGTAACAGTCCAAATAAGGCTAGTAAAGTGGTGCACATCCGGAGAAAAGTATCAGGGTGAAACCAAGGTCACAGAATAAAGTGCACAGTCAGCAGATCAGACCTCAACAGGTGGGAGTGAGAAATACTGAGATCAACACATGCCCACCAGTATATAAACCACACCTTGATGATATGAAGTCAGTCACTTCGTTTTGTTTGTTCCTGTCGAAACTCTTTTTCGTGTACTTTGTATTTTGTAAGTGACTCGGGGTGTATGCTTTTACTTTACTTCTGTTCAAGAGTAAATAAAAGACAACTCTATGTCGGATCCATCTTTGGTCAGCGTTTTAATTGGAGTCTTTGAAGTAAATGTCGGATAAGTTCACGGCCCAAAGGACAAGCTTTTTTATCACGACAGCTACAGCCAGCCCGGCTGCCCCGTCACTCAGCTGCAGCTGCACAGACGAGCAGAAGAGCGCTCTGCTGTAGTGTGGATGTGCCGCAGCACAGCGGGGGCAGCGCGTTTTATTTTAATTTTAATTTTAAAGCAAACAAAAAGAGACCTGCCTGTTCAGAGACGAGGGGGGAGGATGGACCTACAGTCTGGAACAACTGCATCCTGATCCTAATGTAAAACAACATAGCTTACTGTTAATTAATCTCAGCTTGCTTAGTATGTGACCTGGTGTTCAGTTAGTGTCGTAGGAAACATTTCACAACTCATTGGCTGCAGTTACAGCTGCTGTGCCTGTGGGTATTTTGCTTCATCACCATTCAAACCAAGACATATTAAAGCCTATTGCTCGAAATTAATCGACAATGTATTATTTTCTCTCTCGTTTGCCTTTGAAGGGGTGCGAGTTGACGTTTTCTGTAAAATTTGCAAGTAATTTTGTTATTTTTTATCACAACAATTAGTGCTACCAACAGCACAATAAGACATGATCCCATAGACTCCCGGCTATTACTGCTCTCTTTCTGCAGGCAACATGCGCAGTAGAACGTCTGTGGCGTAGGCTGGTAATCCCTAAAACACAGTCTACCTGCCAGGCCCGACATTTTACTGGTGAAAGCATTGCCTCATTGCGGTAGGTGTTGTCATAGCATAGCTATTAGCATGGAAGATAAAACTATTTTAAATATTTGTTGCCAATAATGAAACTGTGTTTGTGTTTATTTTGTAATTTATTGTAGATAATAGATATGGACTCCCCATCCAAATATCCTAAAGGATTCGACCTTGAGAGCGAGGCGGTCCGAAAGGACCTCGTCATTGCCGCCGTGAGTATTGACTTTTTCTTTTTTTTCATGATAATGTAAGTGCCACATGGAAAAATACAAAACATTTAATTAATGTAGGCTCAATACAAAATAAATACATAAATGAATTGACTGAGCCGCAAGAAGTAGGCTAACTCGGGATAGTCTATAGCTACAGGTGAGCACATGGTTAGCTTAAACATAAAAAAAAAATTCTAGTGAGCATTAGCAACTAATGTCCAAGCAAGTAGCCTACATACACATGTGAAGCCACTTGTTGACAGATTATTAGTTTGTACAGCATATTAACAAGGTTTATATTAACATTTTATGTCAATTATGTTAATTCGATGAGGTGCGCCACCGATGGGGATGGGGGGCCGGTGGCACCGTGGTTGGGGAGTGTGCGGGGGGGATTAATTAAAGTAAGCTAACAAACAATGCTTATCTACAAAATCTGGCTTTTTTCCATGATGCTGATTAGCCTACTTAATGTTTCCAATGACAATGAGAAGAAAAGGGGGGGGGGGGGTATTAACAGTAATTTGTTCTGTCTCATGTTTCAGTGATCTCTCAACTTTGTGTACAGTATCTGTTCTAATTAATCTTTTTTTTTTTTTTTTGTGAGCAGTACACAACAAATGACATGAATGCTGATCCTGCCTGGAAGGCAGCACAAATAAATGGAGCCCATGATGGGGCGATGAAATTAATTAATAAAAGAGGCCGTTTGCTGAGGGCAGATGAGAAAATTCGGCTACTGGAAAAGGAGAACCTCCACCTCAAGCAGCAGGTGGAGGTTCTCCAGGCATCCAATGCCTTTGCTATGGATGGTAAGTACTAGTTTCTAAATGTTAAAGGATTTGCTCTCTTGTAGTGCCTTTGTGATGGATGGTGAGTACTAATTTCTAAGTGTTAAAAGATAATTTTTGTTGAAATGTATAGAAAAATGCACTCTTGCAGTGACTGTGTTTTTTCCTTTTTTCTGCAGACATTCTGGACACCGACATGGTGGCGGTGCCATGTGAGCACACCACTCCACCCTGCACCGAAGCAGCCGCCCACCAGCCAGTCAACCCACCCCAGTGACCCTAAGCCAGTGGCCTGAATAGAGCCCCCCCAACCCCCCAACCCCCCCCCCCGAATTTTTTTCATGTTTTTTTTCAAATAAATGTGTTTTATTGTTCTCACGTAGTTGTAGTGATCATTGTTGGATATGGTACACATTACACTTACTTTTTTATAGTGTTTTACAGATAATGCAAGACATATATGGATACATAGGTCAAATCAGTCAAATTATAGAGACATTTAATAAAGCATAGCAATGAAATTATGAAAGGGACTCTCGATTGTGCTGCTCAGGTAAAAAGAAAAGAAAATTTAAACCACATGTAATCTAAACAATGATTGGTTTAAATAGAAGAACACATAGAACTAGCAGATGTCTCTCCCTACTGTAGACAGTGATAAAAGCTTTTTTTCAGATAGACACAGAAGCAGATGTGGTGTAGAGAAATTTTACTGTCTTTTCTCTGTTGTGTTACAAAAATGGTGTAACTGCTCTAGTAGTCTGGATTGTAGTTGAGGAAATGTGCATGATTCAGTTCAATCTAGAGACAAATACCTAAAAATGTAGTAGCCTGTTATAGACAGACACTAAAAACGTCATAAATAGTTGAGTTTTGAGGTGGGATTTCTAAGTGCATAAGAGTGTGATGTGAAAAAAAGGAGCATAATGTGACCAAAGACTGTTTGACTAGTCAAAAAACAGAAAAAAAAAAAAGAAACATAATGAAGTCCTCTCCTTCCTGAAGATGACCCACATTTCCAGAACGCACTCAGAGTTGTTGCAGAGAACTTCATAGATAAATACATTAAAATAAAATTTCTATTCTATTTTATTGTATTGTATTCTATATTATTCTGTTGGGAGCGTGCCTATGTTCCCACAGCCCTATGTTCCCTCAGCCCTATGTTCCCTCTGGACTCTCTCTACCTATCTGGACTCTACCTATCTGGCCTATCTAGCCTCTACCTGGTCTTTTTACTAAACTTAACCAACTCCTTTCTTCATTGCCTAAACCCAACCAATGGTGGGACCAAAGGGCTGAGGGAACATAGGGCCTAATTTTCAGTGACAACAAAAGTTAGAAATGAGGGAACATAGGGCTGTGGGAACATAGGAATGACCCCATTCTGATTCTGGTTCATATCCAGATAGCCAGGGGTGGAGCAGTGGTTTTAAATGTGGGGGTGTTCCAAAGAACGGAAATTGAATTTCAGTTTTAATCACAAATTAAAGCCGCAAGCGGCGATGGCGGGCCCTCGCTCGCCCATGCCACCGCGGGGCCTGAGGCACGCCGGGGCCGTGGCGCGGAGCAGAAATGGAGAAAAAACCTGGAAGGAGGCCAAAAACGCAATGTTTCGTTCATCCACCAGGGGGCAGTCACCGCATGTGGTGTGGTGCGTTCAGGGGCCGCCCCTCATCACTCGTGTGAAGTTTGGAGTGAATCGGACAAAGCATGAGGGAGTTATGAGCAGTTAAAGGTTCGTCCACTAGGGGGCAGTAATGAGATGCGTGCAGGTGTGTTCAGGGTCAGTCCCTCATCACACATGTGAAGTTTCGTGGAAATCGGACAAAGCATGAGGGAGTTATGAGCAGTTAAAGGTTTGTCCACTAGGGGGCAGTAATGGGATGCATGCAGGTGTGTTCAGGGTCAGCCCCTCATCACACATGTGAAGTTTCGTGGAAATCGGACAAAGCATGAGGGAGTTATGAGCAGTTAAAGGTCCGTCCACTAGGGGGCAGTAATGGGATGCGTGCAGGTGTGTTCAGGGTCAGCCCCTCATCACCCATGTGAAGTTTCGTGGAAATCGGACAATGTTGATGCAAAAAATGGCACTTCCGGTTTCCACTAGGGGGCCACATGAGCGACACCCCTATCAGATGGAAGAGGTCTCCACCCTGGACCTGTGTATCAAATTTCATGATGATACGAGTTCATTAAAGCCATCAAAAAGCCAAACGTATTTTCATGGCGAGGAATTGATGGTAGCCACGCCCCCACAGGGACGCCATTACTCATAGCTTCACAGTCTTCATAATGTAGCTTCACCAACTGGTTCTGCATGTTTTAGAAGTGGAATGAAGTTGATGGGGTCAACTATGTATTTTTAATGAATTTTAGTTCACTTCCTGTTACCACCGGGGGGCGCTATGAGCGACGTAGGCAAATAATATGTCGGATCGTTCAGGGTCTCGCCATAGATTTTTGCACCAAGTTTGAAGCGTCTACGATCAACTATGTGGGCATGAGAGCCGTTCGTATTTACATGGCGAGCACCGAAACAGTCGCCAAACTTGGGGGCATGCCAGAGGCCAAGCCCTTTGACCTACGGACTCACGGCGCACAAGATAAGCTCAGCTAGGTCTGGAGATGTGGTGTACCTAATTTCAACTTGATCGGGCGAACGCTGTGGGAGGAGTTCGTTTTAGGCGGGAAAAATCAAAACCAAAATGGCCGACTTCCTGTTGGGTTGAGGTCATGAGGTCAAGAGGCTTTTTTGCATATCTGGGTATAATACATATGTGTACCAAATTTTGTGAGCGTAGGACAAAGTTAGCAAAATTCCCTATGGGCATTTTTGGACTTTGTAGGGGGCGCTATTCCGCCATTTTGCGTCGACCGTGTGCGACCACTCAAAAATATCGAATTTCGGATCCGGCCGGACGCCCATGCAAAAGTAGACGCATTTTCGCCTTTGGGAAAGGGGTCAAAATGGCATTTTAAGAGCGCAAGAATAATAATAATAATTAAAGCCGCAAGCGGCGATGGCGGGCCCTCGCTCGCCCATGCCACCGCGGGGCCTGAGGCACGCCGGGGCCGTGGCGCGGAGCAGAAAGGGAGAAATAACCAGGAAGGAGGCCAAAAATGCAATGTTTCGTTCATCCACCAGGGGGCAGTCACCGCATGTGGTCTGGTGCGTTCAGGGGCCGCCCCTCATCACTCATGTGAAGTTTGGAGTGAATCGGACAAAGCATGAGGGAGTTATGAGCAGTTAAAGGTTCGTCCACTAGGGGGCAGTAATGGGATGCGTGCAGGTGTGTTCAGGGTGAGTCCCTCATCACACATGTGAAGTTTCTTGGAAAACGGACAAAGCATGAGGGAGTTATGAGCAGTTAAAGGTTCGTCCACTAGGGGGCAGTAATGGGATGCATGCAGGTGTGTTCAGGGTCAGTCCCTCATCACACATGTGAAGTTTCGTGGAAATCGGACAAATCATGAGGGAGTTATGAGCAGTTAAAAGTTTGTCCACTAGGGGGCAGTAATGGTATGCGTGCAGGTGTGTTCAGGGTCAGTCCCTCATCACACATGTGAAGTTTCGTGGAAATCGGACAAAGCATGAGGGAGTTATGAGCAGTTAAAAGTTTGTCCACTAGGGGGCAGTAATGGTATGCGTGCAGGTGTGTTCAGGGTCAGTCCCTCATCACACATGTGAAGTTTCGTGGAAATCGGACAAAGCATGAGGGAGTTATGAGCAGTTAAAAGTTTGTCCACTAGGGGGCAGTAATGGTATGCATGCAGGTGCGTTCAGGGTCAGTCCCTCATCACGTATGTGAAGTTTCGTGGAAATCGGACAATGTTGATGCAAAAAATGGCACTTCCTGTTTCCACTAGGGGGCCACATGAGCGACACTCCTATCAGATGGAAGAGGTCTCCACCCTGGACCTGTCTATCAATTTTCATGATGATACGAGTTCATTAAAGCCATCAAAAAGCCAAACGTATTTTCATGGCGAGGAATTGATGGTAGCCACGCCCCCACAGGGACGCCATTACTCGTAGCTTCACAGTCTTCATAATGTAGCTTCACCAACTGGTTCTGCATGTTTTAGAAGTGGAAGGAAGTTGATGGGGTGAACTATGTATTTTTAATGAATTTTAGTTCACTTCCTGTTACCACCGGGGGGCGCTATGAGTTACGTGGGAAGTTAATATATTGGGACGTTCAGGGCGGAGCCATCGTCATGTCCAGCAAGTTTGAAGTTGATTGGATGAAGTATGTGGGCGTGAGAGCCAATCGTATTACATGGCGAGCACGCCAAAGTTAATTGAGCGCTGGCAGCCACGCCCTTTGACCTACGGACTCACGGCGCACAAGATAAGCTCAGCTAGGTCTGGAGATGTGGTATACCTAATTTCAACTTGATCGGGCGAACGCTGTGGGAGGAGTTCGTTTTAGGCGGGAAAAATCAAAACCAAAATGGCCGACTTCCTGTTGGGTTGAGGTCATGAGGTCAAGAGGCTTTTTTGCATATCTGGGTATAATACATATGTGTACCAAATTTTATTGACATCGGACAAAGTGACCCGACTTACCTATGGGGATTTTGAAAGTTTGTAGGGGGCGCTATTTCGGCATTTCGCGTCGACCATGTGCGACCACCCAAAAATATCGAATTTCGGATCCGGCCGGACGTCCGTGCAAAAGTAGAAGCATTTTCGCGTTGGGGAAAGGGGCGAAATTGGGGCATGAAGTCGGAGAAGAATAATAATAATAATAATAATAATTAAAGCCGCAAGCGGCTATGACGGGCCCTCGCTCCACGCCACTCGGCGTCCCCGCTGCCCCCGGGCCGCTCTTCGAAAACCCCCGCGCGCAACCGGACGCGGGCGGCCGCGTCGAGGGCGGTCCCCTCGTCGAACACGTGACGTTTCGAGCAAAACGGACAACGTACGATGGAGTTACGGCAGGTTTACGGTTCGTCCACCAGGGGGCGGTAACGGGATGTGGGCCGTTGCGTACGGGGTCCTGACCTCATCACACATGTGAAGTTTCGAGCCGATCGGACAATGTCGATGCAAAACGCGACATTTCCTGTGTCCACAAGGGGGCGTATTGAGCGAGCTAGCGTTCGATCAAATGGAGGCGTAGAGGGCGGGCCCCTGATCATGTACTGAAATTTTGAAGTGACTACGACCAAGTATGTGGGCGTGGAAGGCAAACGTAATAGCATGGCGACTAAACGAGCAGTTGACCAACTTTGTCGCCCCCTAGCGGCCACGCCGTTTGACGTAGAGAAAAGCTTTTAATAGTGTTTGACCAGCTCGGTCTCCTGATGATCTGTAGCGAATATGAAGTCAATCGGGCAAAATCCGTGGGAGGTGGCAGTTCACGATGGAGCGCTATTCCTGTCGCCGCCACAAGGGGGCCATTAGCCGTAGCGTCATAGCGTTCACGAAATACCTTCACCAACTTGTTCGGCATGTTTTAGAAGTGGAATGAAGTTGATGGGGGCAACTATGTATTTTTAATGAATTTTAGCGCACTTCCTGTTACCACCGGGGGGCGCTATGAGTGACGTAGGAAAATAATATGTCAGATCGTTCAGGGTCACGCCATCATCATGTGCACCAAGTTTGAAGCTGCTGCGATCAAATCTGTGGGCGTGATAGCATTTAAACCTTTTTAGCTGAATTCGGGAACTTGGCCGTGCCCTAGTAGCCACGCCCTTTGACCTACACACCTGCGGAGCACAAGCCGTAATCAGCTCAGTCTGGAGATGTTCCGTGCCCAATTTGAAGTCAATCGGGCGAACTCCCTCGGAGGAGTTCGTTTTGCGTCAAAGAAATGCTAACCAAAATGGCCGACTTCCTGTTGGGTTTAGGGCGTGGCTCCAATTCAATTTTTGGTATGTTTGGGTATGATACACGTGTGTGTCGAGTTTCGTATGTGTACGACAAAGTAAGCGAAATTTGTCTATGGAGAATTTCGGAAAAACTTCAAGGGGGCGCTATTGAGGCATTTAGCCACGCCCATGGGAAACGACTCTATCCCCTGAAAGAGCTCGCCATTCTTGACCCGTGGATGAAATTTCGTGAGGACACGACTTCGTTAAAGCCACGAAAAAGGCAAACGTAATTGTACGATAAAAAATCGTCAGTCGCCGCGGCGGCACACGGACGCCGTTGGTCGTATCTTCACAGCGTTCATAATGTAGCTTCAGCAACTGGTTCTGCATGTATTAGAAGTGGAATGAAGTTGATCGGGTGAAGTATGGATTTTTAATGAATTTTTGCGTACTTCCTGTTACCACCGGGGGGCGCTATGAGCCAGGCAGGAAGTCGATACATCAAAACGTTCAGGGAGGAGCCAACGTCATGTCCTTTGAATTTCAAGTGGCTACGACGAAGTATGTGCGCGTGAAAGGCAAACGAAATTTAAATTGGGATGATACACTTTCGCCGCGGCGGCACACGGACGCCGTTGCTCGTAGGGTCAAAGCGTTCATGATGTAGCTTCACCATCCGGGTCTGCATGTACTAGAAGTGTAACGAAGTCGATTTGGTCAACTACGTATTTTTAACGAATTTTTGTACGTTTCCTGTTACCACCGGGGGGCGCTATGAGCGACGTACGCAAATAATATGTCGGATCGTTCAGGGTCTCTCCATAGATTTTTGCACCAAGTTTGAAGCGTCTACGATCAAGTATGAGGGCATGAGAGCCGTTCGTATTTACATGGCGAGCACCGAAACAGTCGCCAAACTTCGGGGCACGCCAGAGGCCAAGCGCTTTGAGCTACAGACCTGCGGAGCACAAGATAAGCTCAGCTAGGTCTGGCGATGTTCTGGACCCAATTTGGAGCCGATCGGGCGTAACCCCTTGGAGGAGTTCGTTTTGCGTAAACCAACTTTGAAGCAAAATGGCCGACTTCCTGTTGGGTTTCGGGCTTCGCCAGAAAAGGATTTTTTGTTCATCTTGCATTGATAAATATGTGTGCCGACTTTTGTCCGCTTTTATTAACGTCATTTTTTTCCCTATGGGTTTTTGACAAGTTTGTAGGGGGCGCTATTTTGCCATTTGGCCACGCCCACATGCGAGACCACCACTCAACGCTAAGTTGCCACAGGCCCCACGTGCGTGCAAAATTTCGTCCGTTTCTCGGCTTGGGAAAGGGGTCGAAATGGCCTTCGAAAAAAATAATAATAATAATAATAATAATAAACATTTGCATTTCAAGATAGCGTTTTTTCCCTGCCAGGTCACTTGAGTACTTGATTACTTGCTTGGTTACTTGTTGCTTGTCGGTGATCGGTGTGGATGTCGAATTACAATAGGGACCTCCCTGGGTCGTTGACACAGGCTCGGGCCCTAATTAAAGCCGCAAGCGGCTATGACGGGCCCTCGCTCCACGCCACTCGGCGTCCCCGCTACCCCCGGGCCGCTCTTCGAAAACCCCCGCGCGCAACCGGACGTGGGCGGCTGCGTCGAGGGCGGTCCCCTCGTCGAACACGTGACGTTTCGAGCAAAACGGACAACGTACGATGGAGTTACGGCAGGTTTACGGTTCGTCCACCAGGGGGCGGTAACGGGATGTGGGCCGTTGTGTTCGGGGTCGTGACCTCATCACACATGTGAAGTTTCGAGCCGATCGGACAATGTCGATGCAAAACGCGACATTTCCTGTGTCCACAAGGGGGCGTATTGAGCGAGCTAGCGTACGATCAAATGGAGGCGTAGAGGGCGGGCCCCTGATCATGTACTGAAATTTTGAAGTGACTACGACCAAGTATGTGGGCGTGGAAGGCAAACGTAATAGCATGGCGACTAAACGAGCAGTTGACCAACTTTGTCGCCCCCTAGCGGCCACGCCGTTTGACGTAGAGAAAAGCTTTTAATAGTGTTTGACCAGCTCGGTCTCCTGATGATCTGTAGCGAATATGAAGTCAATCGGGCAAAATCCGTGGGAGGTGGCAGTTCACGATGGAGCGCTATTCCTGTCGCCGCCACAAGGGGGCCATTAGCCGTAGCGTCATAGCGTTCACGAAATACCTTCACCAACTTGTTCGGCATGTTTTAGAAGTGGAATGAAGTTGATGGGGGCAACTATGTATTTTTAATGAATTTTAGCGCACTTCCTGTTACCACCGGGGGGCGCTATGAGTGACGTAGGAAAATAATATGTCGGATCGTTCAGGGTCACGCCATCATCATGTGCAACAAGTTTGAAGCTGCTGCGATCAAATCTGTGGGCGTGATAGCATTTAAACCTTTTTAGCTGAATTCGGGAACTTGGCCGTGCCCTAGCAGCCACGCCCTTTGACCTACACACCTGCGGAGCACAAGCCGTAATCAGCTCAGTCTGGAGATGTTCCGTGCCCAATTTGAAGTGAATCGGGCGAACTCCCTCGGAGGAGTTCGTTTTGCGTCAAAGAAATGCTAACCAAAATGGCCGACTTCCTGTTGGGTTTAGGGCGTGGCTCCAATTCAATTTTTGGTATGTTTGGGTATGATACAGGTGTGTGTCGAGTTTCGTATGTGTACGACAAAGTAAGCGAAATTTGTCTATGGAGAATTTCGGAAAAACTTCTAGGGGGCGCTATTGAGGCATTTAGCCACGCCCATGGGAAACGACTCTATCCGCTGAAAGAGCTCGCCATTCTTGACCCGTGGATGAAATTTCGTGAGGACACGACTTCGTTAAAGCCACGAAAAAGGCAAACGTAATTGTACGATAAAAAATCGTCAGTCGCCGCGGCGGCACACGGACGCCGTTCGTCGTATCTTCACAGCGTTCATAATGTAGCTTCAGCAACTGGTTCTGCATGTATTAGAAGTGGAATGAAGTCGATCGGGTGAAGTATGGATTTTTAATGAATTTTTGCGTACTTCCTGTTACCACCGGGGGGCGCTATGAGCCAGGCAGGAAGTCGATACATCAAAACGTTCAGGGAGGAGCCAACGTCATGTCCTTTGAATTTCAAGTGGCTACGACGAAGTATGTGCGCGTGAAAGGCAAACGAAATTTAAATTGGGATGATACACTTTCGCTGCGGCGGCACACGGACGCCGTTGCTCGTAGGGTCAAAGCGTTCATGATGTAGCTTCACCATCCGGGTCTGCATGTACTAGAAGTGGAACGAAGTCGATTTGGTCAACTACGTATTTTTAACGAATTTTTGTACGTTTCCTGTTACCACCGGGGGGCGCTATGAGCGACGTACGCAAATAATATGTCGGATCGTTCAGGGTCTCTCCATAGATTTTTGCACCAAGTTTGAAGCGTCTACGATCAAGTATGAGGGCATGAGAGCCGTTCGTATTTACATGGCGAGCACCGAAACAGTCGCCAAACTTCGGGGCACGCCAGAGGCCAAGCGCTTTGAGCTACAGACCTGCGGAGCACAAGATAAGCTCAGCTAGGTCTGGCGATGTTCTGGACCCAATTTGGAGCCGATCGGGCGTAACCCCTCGGAGGAGTTCGTTTTGCGTAAACCAACTTTGAAGCAAAATGGCCGACTTCCTGTTGGTTGTCGGGTATGTCCGTAATGAGATTTTTTGAAGATCTTGGGTTGATGAATATGTTTACCAAGTTTCGGACAAATCGGTGTCGCAGACTGCCATTTCCTATGCGCGGTCTAGGGGGCGCTGTGGTGCCATTTGGCCACGCCCACATGCGAGACCACCACAGAATCGCAATTTTTTGGCTTCCCCCCCTGCGTGTAAAATTTCATCCGTTTCCCGGCTTGGGAAAGGGGTCGAAATCGCGTTCGAACTCGGGGAATAATAATAATAATAATAATAAGAATAAACATTTGCATTTCGGGGAATTTTGCGCCAGGTCAGTGGAGTACTTGATTACTTGCTTGCTTACTTGTTGTTACTCGTCGGCTGGCACGTCGACTAATGTGGATGTCGAATAACAATAGGGACCTCCCTGGGTCGTTGACACAGGCTCGGGCCCTAATAATAAACAGCGCGATTTCAAAAGGGCTTTCGCTGGGCGACTTGCAGTCGCCGCTCGGGCCCTAATAATAATAATAATAAACAGCGCGATTTCAAAAGGGCTTTCGCTGGGCGACTTGCAGTCGCCGCTCGGGCCCTAAATACAATTTTTAATCACTATCACAGAGTTATCATGGTGGATTTACCTATGCTACCACATTCCTGAGAAAAACTCTGCACTTCATGGCTGGATTGAAAACTCTCTCGAAAAGATATAATTGCCCTGAGCCCACCTTAGATCGCCAAAAGAGTAAGCTTCCAATCAGGGTCCAAAACTAACTTTTTTAGGCTGGTAAGTGAATTTTTTTACCAGCCAGGCAGATAATTTACCAGCCAACCAAGTAAAAATTGCGTTTAAGTGCTGTATATTGCTATCAGTATTATTTAACGTGTCATTTGGGTCTTATATGCGATTCTCAATCAATATTTTAGTAGTATGCACTAATACTAGCAATTAGGGGTGTGCAAAGCATCCGGTATTTGTATTTGTTGAGGGGGGGAAAGTATTTCTATTTGTATTTGTGTTCGAGTAAAATTCAGCCTACAATATTCTACAATCCTACGTAATAAATAAATAAATTATAATCCCTGTGTGCTGCATGTACAATTAAGAGGCAAAAGTCAAGTTTAAAAAAAACTTTATTCATGCTTCACTCAGGTTAGGCTACAAAACAGCATAAATTCAATCAATAAAACCGTCATCAATAGATTATAACTTGTGAGTCCTCTTCATCAGCATCTCACTCCTCGAAGGCTCCGCTGGCCCCTGACGAATCAAATGGCATTAGGCTCCCCCCTCCTCATTTCATCTGCAGAGGCTGAGAACTGCGGTGAGGAAGAAAAAGAGGAGAAAGATGAGGGAGAGATGTCGGGGCCAGAACAGCAGAGTCACGGAGTGTCTACATGTACAAAGTGTGTGTGTGTTAACGATTAGAAATGACTGAAGAGGGACAGGTTTTATGGATATGACGTGCTCAAATAAATCAATAACAAAGTCATTCAAAAAACACACTTTTGCGTGTCTGATTAGCGCAAGCACAATGATCTACTATGAGTAATATGCTAAATGACAACACGCGCAAACCGCAGTATTTAAATGAGGGTTTTGCGCGTAACCGTTTCCGCCATGGAGAGTGTGGACAGAGATCTGGATGGATACAAACGCAGAATAAAAATTTGATCCGACGCATTAATAGAGAGAGGGACAAATAAACATATTGTGGAGCTGCAGCATAAGAAAACCTCAGCAAAGGGTGAGCTGCTCTGATCAGTGTTGAGCAGCAGCTGCAGGCAACTGGGAGACCTGCTGTCATTCATTGAGCTGGAGCTGCACGCTATGGCACAGAGCTCAGGTGTGGGACACTCAGGCCACTCGGATCTAAACGCGCTGACCAGAGGGATCACAGACGGAATGAAAGCGGTGACGTCTCTCAGCCCCGGTCCTTGAGCTGAGCAGCCCGGTACTGGAGAGGGAGGAGAGGAGAGGAGCGCACTGGACGAGAGAGATGCGGCGTGCGTAACGGCGCTTAAATTACTTTAATCGCATGATCAACAAAGCTATTTAATAGGGTTGCACATCTCTCTGTGATAAACGATTCGATATGAATCTAGATACACAGATTACGATTCGATTCAAAAACGATATCCTTTTAATACAGACCGATTCGATTCGATACAGTGTAGGACGATTCGATTCTACGGTTAATATTTGTTGTAGGCTAGATATTTTATAAAATAAAGAATTGACTATCTTACAGTAGTACTACAATATTTTTTCAAATATATCCCCAAGCATTGTTGCTTTAAAGCACTGGCAAAAAAAAGAAAGAAGAAAAAGAGAATAACAACAAAATCACATGTCAATGTATTTATTCTTTGACATGGACCAATATCTGTGAGAACGTTTTTGTAATTAGCCCTTTTCCACCGAGCTGGTTCCAGTGCTGGTTCGGAGCCAGTGCCTGCTCAGCACCAGTTCTTGGTTCAGCACCAACTCCTTGCTGGGTCAGAGCTAAGAACCGGTTCTTCCAGGGGCTGGCAGCGGAGTTGCCTTAGCAACAAGACTGCTACGTATTACGTTTGTTTATCGATGAAACTAACTAGCTGAGCTACAGGCGGTGGCTAACAGCAGCTAACGCTCATATCAAAATATACGTCGAAACGTAGTTGCCGGTCGCGGCGATTACAGCGAAGACGGCTGCTTTTTTTCAGCCGGGTTTAGAGTTATCGCTCATTAATAGCCTAGTCTATGCTTTCACGTCGGGTCCAGTGTTCAACACCCGCAGGTCGGACCAGGTTGTCTACCTGTAGCAGGCAGCAGAGACAGGAGCAGCTCCTGGATGGGGAGTGTGCTAATAGCAGCAGCAAAGCTAACATCAGGACGTCATCTGTTAAACCCCCCGTCCCCTCCGTTATTGGACACAACATGAAACTACTCCAGTTAGCGAATCGTGTTGTAACAAAGATATTCGCAGGAAAAAAATTGTTTATACGTGGCCCGTTGATTGATTTATGAGCTATTAAAGACACCGCTAACGGCTAAGCACTCTAGCCCATAGCGATAACCGGTTCATGACTCTACAACCGATTCATCTAGGAATTCATGGCTAATTTGTATCGATTCAGGAGGCTGCTACCGATACAGCCGAATCTCTCACTTGTTAAACCGAATATCCGGTCGCATCGGTTTATCGTTCACAACCCTACTATTTAACCATCTGAACACAACTACTGGGCTCATCATTCATCACATGTAACAGCTTGGCCTGATGGTTTTATATCGCAAAGCAGCAGAGGACAACGATATCGCTGCTTTCCTGTGCGCACTGCACAGCTCTCAATTTAAAGGGCAAGACGGCGTGGTTTGGCCTTTAACTCGTTAATTATTCCATTAGTCCAGTTTCTCCGCGAGCCGGTGCAGGTGTCGCAACGCATCACCTGACGGCGATTTTTACAAATGTATTGACTGATCGATAACATGTTAGAAGCTATAGACTATAACAAAAACAAAAAATGCATCAAATTTTTGGGTATGCCAGCTTCCTCTGTGGGTGGCACTGGCACACCCGTGGCTACGCCATCTCAGCTGCCTACAGCTGTTGCTGTTACTGTTTTTAACAAAGACAAAAACAGAGCTTGATTACTGAAAGGCAAAGCCCGTGTGGCGCTGGCAGCGGCCACAAATAAGGGCGCACTCACACGGGCCAGTTGTTCCGTGCTGAAGCCCGAATGCCCCCTACCCTGTCCCCCGCTGGCCCGCACTCACATCACCTCCAACCCAAGCTGCTCAAGCACTGTTGCCTCCGTTGATATATAGAGGGATTAATTGTTTACCAACACGGCGGATGTGCGCTTTAACCTGACTGCAGAAAGAACGGAGCTTTTTAAACACGAGCGGTGCTGAGGCGCTGACAACAATATAGGTGGTTGTGTCCACACACCCGTACTGGTTTATGTGACTAAAGGTGACATTTCGGCGCAGGAGGGAGTATGGATGCGAGCCAAATCTCCTTCAACCATGCACGGAAAAGGGGAATGATAGGAAAGGTTTTTCTAATTTAATGAGAAACAATGCCCAGGTCAGCAATGCATGACAATAAACATGTGGTTCATTTGTCCCCTCAAGTTACATAAACCAACACAGCGTGGACACACACAACTCCGCTGACGCCGGTGATGTGTAGAAAAAGTGTTTCCATTACATTTTTGCGATACAAGTTTGTATCGATACGTCTCAAAAACCACCTCATGAGAGCGTAAAAACTTTTTTGCGATATTTGAGAGTTTTTTCGAAATGTAGGTGTTTCCATTACCAGTTTTTAATTTCGATATTTAGGTTTTGCGCATTTTAAGGGGTAATGGAAACGCACCTAGTGACAGTTTCCTCATCACTAAACTTGAACCACCATCCTCCCTCACTCACGTCGTGACGACAGGACAAAGCCTTTTTTTTTTAGCCATAGGCTACCTACCTTATATTGTAGCCGATATGCTGTGTTTTCCTCTCTGTATGCCTCTCGTTTCAGTTTTTGCCCCGGTCAATCATCTGGTGCGCATCCGCTGTTTATCAGGTGCTTGCTCACTCGCTCACTGCTCTGCAAAATAAAAAGGAAAAAACACGCCGCGGTAAAGAATTAAGGAGTGCTGGAGTGTAATATTCCATGATGTTCCATGCTATGCTTTTATTCTGAAACTCCAGTACCGGAGTAGAATGTTACAAATGTACAGTATGTCCATGGTTACTGTTGCCAGAGAGACGAAGGAAATAAAGAGTAGCGGAGCTACAGACAGCTACAAAGTTACGGTGCTGGTATCCGGTTTGTCGTACAGGATAGATTATTAACAGTGTGAGTAGTCTATCACAACATGGTGTCAGAGATTAGTCGCTAGACTACGGACCCGCCGCGTAAAAAAAAAAAAAAAGAGAAAGGAAGACGTGAAAAAGTGTCGGTGAAAGTGTGTCGCTGAAAAGAAAAAAACCAACGGTAAGAAGAAATGGAAGCCTTCGGTGTTCCTACCCCCAAAATGGATTGGGACTCGACCAATTTACCGGATGGATGGCGGAGATTTCGACAACACGTCGAGCTCATGTTTACCGGACCACTTAAAGCAAAGTCAGAAGAGGAGAAATGCAGCTTTCTTCTGCTGTGGATCGGTGATAAAGGACGCGACATCAGCAACACTTGGACACTAACGGCTGACGAGGCGAAGACGTTAAAGACGTACTACGACAGATTCACGGAGTACCTCACCCCTAAAGCAAACCCCATCTTTGCCAGGTACAAGTTCCATGAGAAGACACAAGGAAGCAGTGAGTCTTTTGAACATTTTGTGACTGAACTGAAGTTGCTTGTGAAGGACTGTGGCTACGCAAACAGTGATGAAATGGTCAGGGACCGTATAGTGTTCGCCACCAACTCACCTAGAGTGCGAGAGAAGTTGCTTAGCAACGGACCGGAGCTGACGCTGGAGAAAGCAATAGACATAGCGCGCTCCCATGAACTATCACAAGCACAGTTAAAGGCTATGGCAAATGAATGTCAAGTGCATGCAGTCCACCACAAGATGGTAAAGCCAGGGGCCAGGAGAGGTGCTAGTAACAAGGCAAATGACTACCAGAAAAATCAGGAGAAAGCCTGTAGTATGTGCGGAGGAAACCACAACTACACAGCAGAGTGCCCTGCAAAAGGCAAGCAGTGTATGAAGTGCAAGAAGTTCAACCACTATGCAAGAGTGTGTAAAACAAAGCCTCAGACTCAGAATAGAGGAAGATACAAGAACGTTCACACTGTTGAAGAGGTCGATGAGGACTACGATTCTGAGCTGTATGTGGACACTGTTACTGCAGAGGAAGAGGATGAGGAAAGTGCATATGCAGACATCGGACTGGGACCACAGAACCGACAGCTGAAGTTCAAGCTGGACACTGGAGCTCAAGCCAGCATAATCCCAGCCACTGCCTTTGCCACGCTCATGCCCAAAACACAGTTAAAAGCCCCAGATCATAGGTTAACAGGCTATGGGGGACACTCACTTGAAGTGAAAGGCTACTGCAACATAGAAGGGAGGTATAAAGAGAGGTCAACCATCCAGAAGTTCTATGTAGTGAACTGTAATGGCCCCCCTATCCTAGGCTTCAGAGCATGTAAAGCGCTAGGGCTAATTAAAGTAATATATGCAGTGAGCAGTGACAAAGAGAGAACCACTCAGTCAGACAACATTTTAAGTGAGTATGCAGATGTTTTTAAAGGCATTGGCACATTCCCAGGTGAATGTAGTTTCACTATTGACCCAGAGGTAGCACCAGTGGTTTGTCCACCACGCAGAGTACCATTTGCACTAAAAGATCGTCTAAAAACAGAGTTAGACAACATGGAGAGAGAAGGCATAATCTGTAAAGTAACTGAGCCTACACAGTGGGTTAATGCCTTAGTAGTGTGTGAGAAACCAAAGACAGGCAAGCTTAGAATATGCCTGGACCCAAGACCCTTAAATAAGGCAATAATGAGGCCACACTACCCCCTACCCACACTTGAGGATGTAACATCCAAGTTAGCAGGGGCAAAGTTTTTCAGCATCTTAGATGCGAGATCAGGCTATTGGGCTATTAAGTTAAGTGAGGAGTCATCGCTACTCACCACATTTAACACTACATGTGGTAGATATCGCTTTCTCAGGCTACCCTTTGGCATTGTATCAGCCCAAGATGAGTTTCAGAGGCGAGTAGATGAGACATATGAAGGCCTTAGGGGCGTGGCTGGGATAGTTGATGACATCGTTGTTTTTGGAAAAACAAAGGAGGAGCACGACCGCAACCTCAGAGCAATGCTCAGCAGGACCAGAGAGCGAGGAATGAGACTGAATCCTGAGAAGTGTCGCATCTGCGTTCCTGAAGTGAGCTACTTTGGACATAGGCTGACAGCAGACGGCCTAAGACCAGACCCACTTAAGGTGAAAGCAATCAGAGAGATGTCACCGCCCAAAAGTGAGGCAGAGTTGGACACTGTTCTTGGTATGGTGACTTACCTAGCTAGGTTTGCTCCCAATCTATCTGAGGTAACAGCACCATTAAGACAGCTACTGAAGAAGGACACAGAGTTCAAGTGGAACAATACACACGAGAGTGCATTCCAGCGGATGAAGGAGATCATCACAGCGGAGCCAGGGCCGGTGTTGGCCTACTTCGATCCTGAAAAAGAAGTGACACTGCAAGTAGATGCATCAAAAAATGGCCTGGGTGCAACCATCATGCAGGAAGGCAGGCCAGTTACATATGCATCAAAGCTGCTTAATAAGACAGAGCAGAATTACGCCCAAATAGAGAAGGAACTGTATGCAGTTTTATTTGGGTGTAGGAGGTTTCACGAGTACCTCTATGGGCGAAATGTAACTGTGGAGTCAGACCACAAACCACTGGAGTCCATACTCCGAAAACCACTAGCCCTTGCACCACCACGTTTACAGCGCATGATGCTGGCACTGCAGAAATACAGCATCACTCTCATCCACAAGCCGGGCAAGGAAATCCCGGTGGCCGACACATTGTCCAGGAAGTCCATGGATGATGAGGACAGCTCACTATCTGAAGCTATGGAGACTCAGATACACACAGTCATCAGTGCAGCACCTGTAAGCGCAGACAGGATGAACGACATCAGAACAGCAACTGCTCAAGACGAGCAACTGTCCACTCTCAAGCAGGTCATCTGGTCAGGCTGGCCGGAGACAAGAAAAAAGTGCCACCCACATGTCAGTGAGTATTGGAACCACCGTGATGAAATCACTGAGGCTGAGGGCATCCTTCTAAAAGGTGAGAAGATCATCATTCCACACAGCCTCAGACCTCACATGTTACGCTGCATACACACTGGACACTTTGGAGTGGAGAAAAGCAAGCACAGAGCACGGGACGTTATGTTTTGGCCAGGCATGAGTCAGCAGATAGAAGAAATGGTTAAACAATGTGACATCTGCCAAACACACCGCAGCGCCAACACAAAGGAGCCCATGCTCTCACATGAGATTCCAGAGAACCCGTGGGAGACTGTAGGAACAGACCTATTCTCATGGAACTCAGAGAACTATATAGTGATCTGTGACTACCTCAGCAGGTACTTTGAGGTGGAACGCCTAACACACATCACCACCAATGCTGTCATTCACAGAATGAAAGCAGTATTTGCAAGGCATGGCATCCCAAAAAAAGTGATTAGTGACAACGGGCCATGCTACCGCTCACATGAGTTTAAACAATTTGCAGACTCATGGGGATTCCAGCATGTCACCTCAAGCCCACATTATCCGCAGAGCAACGGCCTTGCAGAAAAGACTGTTCAGACTGCAAAGCGGATCTTCACCAAGGCCAAGGAGGACAAGAGAGACCCGTACCTCAGCCTGCTGGAGTACAGAAACACTCCAGTTGATGGACTCAAATCACCAGCTCAAATCCTGATGAGTCGCAGGCTACGCTCCATCCTGCCCAACACAACTCAACAACTACGACCTCAGGTAACCCCCCAGGACACTGTACGAGCAAGGAGAGAGAGCTGCCAACAGCGCCAAAAAGAGCACTACAGCAGATCTACAAAACCCTTATCACCACTACATGCCGGGGCACCCATCCGTTTCCAGCAAGGAGATGGCACATGGAAACCAGCAACAGTCATCCAACCAGCTGAAACACCACGTAGCTACCACATCAGAACTGGCGATGGACAGACTTTCAGGCGCAACCGACGTCATCTGATCAACAACAACACACCTGTCATACAGCAGCCAGAGATCAGTGAGGACGACGCTGGACGAGACACAGAAAATGAACAGCAACAACCTGTGTCTGTGAGTGAGCCAGATCACTCTGGGCCTTATCGTACCAGATACGGCCGTGTGATTAAGCCAAGGAAAGCCTTTGACTTATAAACTAACTTATTTGAAAAAAAAAAAAAAAAATGTATGTCATGTTGCTGTGAAATTGAATATTGCATTTTGAATGAAAATTGAATTTGAATATGCATTTAAATGAAAATGAATGAATTTTTAACTTGTGTTTTGAAAAAAAAAAAAAAAATGTCCTTGAAAGAATAAGACACATTTATTTACAAATGTTCTATTGCGATGTTTAGGAATATTTACGTACTAAATCAACAGGAGAGTTTTAATCATTTTAAACTTAACTTATTTGAAAAAAAAAAAAAATGTTTGCACTTTGGAACACTTGAGATAGCAGCATAGGCTACTGTGTTATTTGATGTAGTCAAAGTATTTATTATATTTGTTATTTGTGACTTGCATATGCACAGCTTATATACAAACAATGTGTCTTATTTAAAGGGGAACTAAACCCCTCAGTTTTGGATGACGTGGTCTAAGCTTGAAATTCAAAAAATGCCTTGATTATGGGCGGGACTCCAGGAGCACTCTCCGATCCCCCCTCCCCCTTGCGCCCCATTCACACCCGCGAAATCACACAAAAGAGAAAAAAAAGTAATAAACACACATCGACACTTCTGCTAGCGCTAACAAGCTACTAACGAGCGACTCAGCACTAGTAGCGCGGACACTACTAGGAGAGGACGCCAGAGCCGTGACACAGCATCTACAGCTGATCCGCCGGCTCGTTAACTCGTTAACGGCTCGTTAGCGCCGGCCGCACTAACGATTCCCATTCAGGCAGCTGTTAGCAGCCGTTAGCCGCAGCAGAGCAGCTAGAGTGCCTAGCAACCGTTAGCGGCAGGCAGCAGCCGGTGCTGATTGGCCGGGGAGCTAGTGGCCGGTGACGAAGGGGGGCGACCGCAATTCCGAAGGACCGCCATTCCGACGGTCTGCCAGTCCGAAAATTCCCGAAGGTCCGTCATTTCGAACTTCCCGAGGGGCCGCCGTTCCGAATGTGTTTTATTTTGAAAATTGACCGGATTCTCTCGTGGTTTGACTTCCTGCCCGGCTTGACACGACGCGCCGCGGGGACAGCGCCCGACCGGCCCCTCCCCCTCCCCCTCCGCCTCCAAAGTTTCACCCAGGTGCGAGTCTGATGCATTACATCCATGGTCTGATGCAGCCGCGGCACTCCTGCTGAAAATAAATGTCCTTGCTCTGTGCTTTGGTTAGGTTTAGGCAATGTAGAAAGGAGTTGGTTAAGTTTAGTAAAAAGGTTAGGTTGAGGCCAATAAAATCTCAGTTAATATGTATCTCCCCCGGGAGTCGAACCCTGATCCACCGCGTCAAGAGCAGATGCTCTGACCACTACGCTACCACCGCAATAAGGCTTGTTTACTCCGTGCCGTAAACCATTCAAGATTTTTTCAGGTTCGGAATGGCACCCTTTTCCCATAAATAATTAAGGGTCGGCATTCCGACAAATTAAAGTAAACGTTTGGAGTGGCGGCCCTTCGGAATGGCACCCTGGAACCGGTGACGAAAGCTGCCTCCAAAACGTCATCTGCCTCCATCTCAGCCAATAGAAAAATTCGATTGTAATAGCCGTGTTTCAACCCATAGAGGGCAGTCACTCTACATTTTTACTACAAAATACACCAAATTGAAATATTTTGACTAAAATGTCAAAAGTTGGACCAGAATCAACTGACAACACTACCTTATACCCAAATACATTTGTTTTCAGCAGAAAAAAGTGGTTTAGGGGTTTAGTTCCTCTTTAATGACCAGTGAGATGACAAGTCTTCGTGGTTGCTGCTCTGTGCAGTGTCCGGTCTTGTCATAAATCACTGACAAATCAACCTGATTAAATCTCAGCAACAATCACACTCTCAAGCCCTTTCCCTCTGCCATCGTGTAAAACTTCACTTCCCTGCCTGCCACTTCTTTCTGTAATTTTGATAAGCATTTGTTTTTACCAGTTTCAATTGTCTCAACAGTTAACCAGAGTAGCCTAATATCATTCTCAAGTCAGCTGCCAATCTGCAGGGACAGCGCGTGTCATAAGCGTGAGGACAAAAATGTAGCCTACAGCGTCTGCTATCTATGTAACCATGGTGAGCTCCAGAGACCGAGTCTCCCTCCTTCACTCATCCGCACACCAGCGCCTTGTGCCCAGGCAGCAGGCCGGCCAGCCCCCCCTCTAGTTCTGGAGTTTTTTTTTTTTTTTTTTTGCTTTGACAACGGCTTACCGGTCCCGTCACTTCTACCTTTTTCCAGCCAGATAACGTCCAATAGAGGGAAAAAAATAGGACTTAACATTTTATTGGTGTCGGCTGTAACCGTTATGTTAGGATAACTAACGTTAAGTTAAACTAACGTTAACGCCAAATACAGTTATAAATAAGCTGGCACCTGTGCTGGTAGCCTATTATTTCGACCGCGTTGTACCACGCCACTCACCGGAAACCTTTAACTTTTACAAAATAAACGAAATAGGCCTAACTTTTCTTTTTTTTTGGCAATATATCCCAAGTAACTTACCTGAAACGCACTCCGTCGACGTCTCTGGACCAAACTGGCAGGAGGTCCCGCCGTCTGTGGGCAGGTCTGCGGCCAACTTAAAGAGGAACTAAACCCCCAAACCACTTTTTTCTGCTGAAAACAAATATATTTGGGTATAAGGTAGTGTTGTCAGTTGATTCTGGTCCAACTTTTGACATTTTAGTCAAAATATTTCAATTTGGTGTATTTTGTAGTAAAAATGTAGAGTGACTGCCCTCTATGGGTTGAAACACGGCTATTACAATCGAATTTTTCTATTGGCTGAGATGGAGGCAGATGACGTTTTGGAGGCAGCTTTCGTCACCGGCCACTAGCTCCCCGGCCAATCAGCACCGGCTGCTGCCTGCCGCTAACGGCTGCTAGGCACTCTAGCTGCTCTGCTGCGGCTAACGGCTGCTAACAGCTGCCTGAATGGGAATCGTTATTGCGGCCGGCGCTAACGAGCCGTTAACGAGCTAACGAGCCGGCGGACCAGCTGTAGATGCTGTGTCACGGCTCTGGCGTCCTCTCCTAGTAGTGTCCGCGCTACTTGTGCTGTTAGAGTAGCTCGTTAGTAGCTCGTTAGCGCTAGCAGAAGTGTCGATGTGTGTTTATGACTTTTTTTTTCTCTTTTGTGCGATTTCGCGGGTGTGAATGGGGCGCGAGGGAGGGGGGGGGGGGGTCGGAGAGTGCTCCTGGAGTCCCGCCCATAATCAAGGCATTTTTTGAATTTCAAGCTTAGAGCACGTCATCCAAAACTGAGGGGTTTAGTTCCCCTTTAAAGCCGACGCACCAGAGACGTTTGATGAGCTGGCACAAATGAGTATCAAATTTGAAGATATTCGCCCATGGGCCGATGCTTGACAGATGTTATAAATTATAGGGCCGACGTCCAACCTCAGGCCGACGTCGGCCAGACGTACGTGTGCTATCTGGGATGTGTTGTCACTTATCTGTGGGGTGTGTATCTGTGCTAATTAATTTTTTCTATTGTTGTTTTGTTTATTTGTGTGCAGTATACATCCAGTGACCCAAAAGTTGGGGAGAGGGATAAAATGCGGTCAATTAACCATGCCCACGAGCAGGCAATGACCCTATTAATAAGAAAAGACAGGCTCCTCAGAGCTGAAAAGCAGCGGTCCCTCATCAGGGATAATAAAATACACGCCCTGGAGAAGGACAACCTCCATCTCAGACAGGAGAACCTCCAGCTCAGGCAGCAGCTGGAGGTTCTCCTGGCCTCAGCCGCCGCATATGTTATGGATGGTGAGTGCTAGTTTCTAAGTGTCAAAGACATTTTCTGTTATGAAATGTATAAAGAAATTACACACTGTAACTTTGTTTTGTCATTTGTCTGCAGAAGAAGACAAGGCCCCCCACTGCAGCCCACCCCCTCCACCAGCGGCAGAGCCCCCCCCCCCCCCCCCCCCCCACTTCATGTCCTGAATAATTTTTTATTAGTTTGTTTTGTGTTTTAATTTGTTTGTTCTATTTTGTTGTTGTATGTTGTAAATAAAAGTGTTTATTGTTCTGAAGTAGTTGTAGTCATCATTCTTATATAATAACATTGCATTTACTTTCCATAGTATTTTACAGATACTGCAAGACATATGGAAACATAGGTAAATTCAATCAAATTGTAAAGAGAGGTTGAATATGTAGAATATTTATTAAAAGCTATATTTTTTCAAAAATAATACATCCAGGGGGCGTTTAGAGGGGTACAGAATGAAAGTATTGCTTTTCCATAATTTTTTTTTTTTTTGTCTGAATTATTATTTTTAATTTTTTTGACGGGCTCGACAACTGACTTTCTGTCAACGTTCTGTTTACATTCGTACCTGCCTGTAGCCGACATGTGGCTCAATTCTCCGCTGTTTTCCTGCCTCCTCCCGGTCGGATGCGTTTGTTTCCAACCAAGCCTTTTTAATAATCAATCGGTGGATCAATGGATTATCATATACTTGTTAGGATGGGTGTATTTGTGTAGTCTTATCTGTCATAAACACGTTTATCGTCGCGGACTTTCGGTGCCAGGGAGCTCCTTTTTTTTTTTTTCCAACTTGAGGAGAGCAGTGACAGCGGAGGCTCTGAGCAGCAGCGGTGTGGAAGGCAGAGAGCCTCCACTGTCCCTGTAACAAGCTACAAGTCATTTATTATGCTGTTAATGACGGTAAAAATGAAACATAAGGTAAATATCCTGCATAGTTCTCCTCCTGTCTGTCCTCTGATCAGAGCGGAGTCCCTAGCAACGGCCCGTTTTACCTAGCAACGGTCTGGCAATCGACTGCTGGAATTCTTTTTCTGTTGTTGTTCTTGTAATTCTACATAGTCAACCTTTAAATAGAGAGTCTCCTCTTTCCTTTGAGCTATTTTGTGTTTTCAGAGTCATAATACAAAATATTCTCTTGGTCTTAAAATATTACTCAAAATGCCCCGAAACGCTGGCACATGGCACTGAACATTTTATAAAAGGTCTGGCACTCAAAGAGTTAACAGCCTGATACTGTGTCTCAAGCACTCCAAGATCTCCAGAGTAGAGCTTTAGCATTTGGACTGAGCCAAGCTGTGGTTTTGGTTGTGAAAGGACGACAGTTGGACTGAACACAGTCATAGATTTCCATATCTGGATGTTACCCGGGAGTCTCTGTTGCACTTGTTTGGCTGCTTCCACGAAGATTGTGCCTACAGGTAACAAAACACTGGGGTCTGTAAGTAAGTAAGTAAGTAAGTAAGTACTTTATTTGTATAGCACCCTTCTCAGTACGAATACACAGAGTGCTTCACAGCGTAGATAAAACCATCCAACCATCATACAGTACATAACAATACGCAACAATACTGCTATGTTGATGGTCTGGTGGTGGTCTCACCACTCTGGAGATGAGGGAGTGAAAGAAAAGATGCAGACACTCACATTTTGAATGGATTGCCTCTGTCCGGCTGGAACAGCTTGTTGATGCTGAACTTCGTCAGATGGAGTTAGAACGGGCAGACAGAGAGAGGAGGGACAGGGAAGTGACAAGCTGAAGTTGGACCCACAACTGTAGCTGTGAGAGACAGGGTGGCCAAGTGATCAGTACTGCAGTGCAGTCTGTGATGGAAGATCAGCCCGACAAATGAACGCAGACTCTGATAGTCCTCCTATTGTCGGAATGACAGTATTTTTTCTTTTTCTTTTTAAACATCCTGCCTTTCCGACAATTCCTTTAATAGCATATTTTTTTCTCCAAAACCATAGGAACCCCGCCCCCGCCTGTAAAGCCGGGTTTCCACCATATAAACAACTTTGCAACCGACCAATAATGTCGGCGCAAATCGGTGAATTCTCTGGTCGTCCAATGAACGAACGTGGCGGTTATAGGTAAAAATGAGAAAACATGATAGATATTTTTTTGTGTGAGTAATATTTATTGTATTTAACAAAACGGGGTGCTGCCCAACATCATTTTAGGAAAAGTCACAGACTGGTGGACTTCAATGTATTTTTTAAACAACAACAATCACCCTGTCTTCTCTGCTCTAACTCCATCTGACGAAGTTCAGGATCACATTCAGGTTCATAAAGGTCTCCCTTTGGCTCTGTGCTAAAACAAGGGATGGCTTCATCACTTATGTCATAGTCAGGTATGTTAACTATCTGAGCAGTAAACTCCGTCAGCAGGTAATGGAAACGTGCACAGCTGTCTACAGGCAGCAGCGCGCAGTCATACGAAGGGAGAGAAAATAGCGCCAAATGATTGTGAGGTCTGACTTTTTCGTGGTTTTGTGATGCAAATGTATGACTCTTTTGAACGCATATTGTTTTGAGAAGCAAATCCCTTGACCTGAACTATCCCTTTAAACGTCACTGACGTGTTTCTCCTAAACAGAAAAAAGATCAGCCTCTGCTCAGCCTCTGCTCTGGCTAGTACTTGTTGACATCAGGGCTAGAGCCAATTAGAAGGAGGATGTGGGTGGGAAAAAAACTCTGCTGTCTCCTCTCTCTCTCTCTGTGTGTGTGTGTGTGTGTGTGTGTGTGTAGGGCCCAGCTGAAATGGTCTCCCGCCTCTGACGTGGTGAAAAGTAACTAAACAAATACAAAAATAATATTTTTTTATTTGTACGAAAATACAAATAAAAGGAAGAAAAGAAAGAAAGGTAGGGAAGAATAAAAGATTAAATAAATAGGTAAGACAAAAAGGAGTGAAAAAAGTAAAAAAAAAAAGAGAGGGTGAGAATGACACTGTGAATAGAGGAGAGAAAATTGATAAATGTACAATATACAGTAAAGGAAAGACCCACACTGTTGCGCTGGAGGACGTTTTTGTGAACGTAGAACATCTTGCTGTGAGAAAACACTCAACAGAGCAGCTGAAAATACTCAACATTAACATCCTGTCCCATGGCCGTAGCCAGCTATGAGGTCACTGAGGTCCTGACTTCAGTAAACATTTCTGGGAGATAAAAAACAGAAGAAGACAAAGCATGATAAACATATCAGAGATACGACACGCAGGACTTTGATGTATCGGCTTAACGTGTGTGTGTGTGTGCATTGGGGGCCTTCAGATGTAGGGTCTTTTGCACACACACATCCATAACTTTAAATGTAGCGTGTAGCGTCATGCACGCATTCGGTGCGCTTGTTTTTTCCGTGCACGTCTGCGGCACACAGCTCCATGGACCTGCTTCTACCGCCGGTGTTGTGTCAGACCAGTTCTGCTCCATTTGAAAGGCGAAGGAAGCCCGTATGTGGAAAGATGTCGCCTCCGAGATGTAGAATTTGTATTATAGAAGAGAAACACACATTTTAGGACCACTGATTCGTATCGTGTGCTGTGATTCTCAACCTCCTTACTGTGCGTTCACATCAAAAGCTTCCAAAGCGTCAAAAACGCCGGAAGTCAATTCATTTTCAATGAGAGCCCGGCGACACTGAGCGTCCAAAGCGTCAACAGGCGTCGCCGCGCTTCCAAAGCGTCACCAGACGAGAAGTTGAGCCGTGGTTAACTTTAGGGTAATGAGCTATGACGCAGTTAAGCGGCAACCTGCGGCAGCCTGTCAGAATAGAGATGTCCGTCGGCTGCCTTTTTTTTCTTTTTTTTGTATTTCGGCTCCCCAATGACCAGCGCGATCGAACTTTGACGTCAGTCACGTGACGAGCGGCCAAAGCGGCTGAAAATGGAAGCTTTTGGTGTGAACGCAAAAGCTTCCAAAGCGTCAAAAACGCTCGAGGGTGGGCGTCAGACAAGACAGCTCCCAAAACGGCAAATATTTCCAGCCGCTTTGGCTGCTTGTCACGTGACTGACGTCAAAGTTCGATCGCGCTGGTCATTGGGGAGCCGAAATACAAAAAAAAGGGAAAAAAAAGGCAGCAGACGGACATCTCTATTCTGACAGGCTGCCGCCGGTTGCCGCTTAACCGCGTCATAGCTAATTACCCTAAAGTTAAACCTGGCTCAACTTCTCATCTGGTGACGCTTTGGAAGCTTTGGACGCTTTGGAAGCGCGGCGATGCCTGTTGACGCTCTGGACGCTCAGTGTCGCCGGGCTCTCATTGAAAATGAATTGACTTCCGGGGTTTTGGACGCTTTGGAAGCTTTTGGTGTGAACGCACAGTTAGGCTACATGCTGTTAAGTATTTGCCCCCTTCCTGATTTCTTTGGGGTTTTTTGCACATTTGTCATATTGTTAGACAAAGATGGCCCACGCTGAATCAAGAAATCACTCAACTGAGTTGAAGTGTCCTGTTGAATGATGAGATTCAAAAGTCAAGCGTTGGTCCTCCTGCGTTACGAAAGACTAATACAGAGGAGAGTTGAGCCAGGACACTTGGAGTGTTTTATACTTATACATTACCTCAAGTTTACCTCTGTGATTAGTTTGATTATGTTTAGTAAATCTGTTATGTATTAAGAGAGACACTCTGTTGGTGAGAATAAGACATTCTTTAGCAGCAGATGTATGAGCAGTTCAGGTCAGAACGACATGGTGCAATCAGGGAGGATAGAAAGGGGAGGGAATGCAGGACGCTGGCGCTGAAAACATCTCCATATATGGAGGAGAAACGCAAGTATGAGTGATGGGATGGGAACGATGGGAGAGCTAAGTCTAAACCACAGTCTATAATTTGACTTTTATTTATCTCTTCAGCAGAAGTGGCCAGATCACAGCTCTGATCACTTGCATGTAGCTCTATAAAACGACATGACAGTTTGAACCAAGCCCAGACAACAAACAACAACTTGGGATGAGAAACAACTTAACCAATTTCCCATTTTGTCTGGGCAGTAATATAAATATTTTTCCTTTCATTGACAGACATTGGACCAAATGGAACTGACTTTAGACATGGATACTACAGTGGATACTGCAGCAGGAGAGTGTTTGAGTGTAAAGCTCTGGACTGTTTGCCTGGATACGTAACTATGTCAACGAAATCACCTTGGATGTGGACAATACAAATTCCAAGGGACATTTTTGGTTTCTCTGAATGCAACAAGACAAGACTAACAAGAGGAAACAGACACATGGAATATTGGATATCGTCTTTATAAAACTATCTGTTTCTAATCACTTGGAAAGAGGAAATAATTCAGAGGTGATTCAGTTCAACATGCCAGGTAAGCTGAGTTTCATCAGTGGTTTTATTCTTCTGTCAGAGACATTTGATCTTGAGGTACTGACGCTGTAGATTTGACAGAAAACTTTCTGCTGTTTGAGGATTCTTAAAATATATAGATAGACAATCAGAGATATAGCCATATACATGTATGAACATTAGAGTTTGGTGGTGCGGATGAGGTAAGGAGTTTGTAATGGAGATCACCAGAGAAAGAATGTGTCATCTAGTTCACTTGTATGACGCTGTCAGTTAAGTCTGTTATTCATATCGGTGATTCTAAACAAGAATCACTCATTTGTTTAGAGTGAACTAAACAAATGAAGATTAGTTCAGCAACTGAATAGGATGTAGTTTGATGATATAACGCTAGATGGAGACTTTAACCCATTGTCGTCACTTCCTTTTCCGTTAGCATTAGCAGTTAGCATTAGCAGCCGACTTCCTTTTCCATTAGCATTAGCATTTCGTTGGCATGCAAATAGAATCCAACTGAAACTCAGCTATGGTAAGATATGTTTTAAATTTTAAAATTTAAATTGAATGTAATGCTGCATTCCAGGCAACCTGTAACTCGTGTTTTTCCGACCTGTGAACTTGCACCAGTTCGATCTGGTACGAGTTCACAGGTAGGAAGTTACGAGTTCAACTGCCGTTATAGTGCACTTTCACGGGTAACAGGTCAAAAAAACATGAGTTCGTAAGTTGTGACTTGAACTCGTAATTTACAGGTTCAAAAGCCTGCCTGGAACACAGCATAAGACTGAGCTAAGTGTGAGACAATTTCTACCCACACAAAAGAAGCAGCTCAGTGTATAATGATAATGATAATGATAGTTACTTTGGTGTCGATCTTGATGAAAGAAACAAGTTTTTCTTGTCCAGCTATATGTAATTACAGCAGTGTTTTTGTGATAAAATTAGGATATTTGCCAAACTTCATCAACTATGACTCCAAAATACTGTCAATTTTTTTTCATTAAGATTGAAAATGTATGGGGGGCAACCGTGATTCTGACATCCCACCAGTCCGAAATCGACCTCTAATTGTCTAAATGGTGACACTTACTTTCGATCAAATGTCCCATCATTCCGACTCTTCTTGCCTCCTCTGGTCGGAATGATGTTTTTTTTTCTTTTTTTTAAACATCCTGCCTCACTGACAATTCCTTTAACAGTGTATTTTTCCCCAAAAGGTTTTGCACTGGTTGGGCTTAGGCAATGATGAAAGGAGTTGGTTAAGTTTAATAAAAAGATCAGGTAGAGGCTAGACAGGCCAGATAGAGAGAGAGAGTCCAGGAGTAGAGCTGCATCCAGACAAGTAGGAGGGAGTCACCTGTTGAGTAACACACATTTCCTTATATTGAAAGCCTTATCGGAATGGTGGGACAATGGCATGTTGCAATGGTGGTATGTCGGAATGGTGGGATGTCAAAATGACAGCATGTACTGTTTACAGTCAAACATTTTAATGCACTGTAGAATTATGTGGAGGACAGTCTGAAGATGCCATTTGGTGTAAAATGAGCAAAAATTGTGGGAGGAGAAAGGTTTAATAGGTTTTACAGTTATTGGAAAAAAACAGTGATGTTCTGAGTTTGTTATTGAATTTTTAAAAGAGGCTTGGAGTTGAATAAATCTGGCATGGGTACTAGACCTTTGTGCAAAGTTTGGTGATTTTTCCACCATGGAAAGTAGAATTTCCTAGGAAGAAGGAGAAGAAGAATACGGGGGAAAACATTAGGGTCCAGCAGCTTAGGCTGTCATATAATGTATAGCATAAATATATATCATCATCCATCATCTAAACCTCACCCTCTAGACTTATAATTAGACTTTTTTTTTTTTTTTTTTTTTTTTTTAAATCTCTTTTATATTTAAACTGGGAACAACACTTAGCCACACTGTGTTAATTACTAAGTTTCTTTCTTCGTGTGGAGTTAAAATACAACATAAAACAAAATACTTGATTAATTCCACAGGGAGGATACTAAATGTCACCAGTGTAGGACAGAGAACAGACAGGAGAAAATACATCACACAGGCACCACAACAGTGTGAACAACATCAACAGAGCAACAACACAACAACATGGACACCAATAAACAGGTTTAAAAGGCTGGATGTTAATTATAGTAATGAACATATTTTCATGCTGAGGTGCAACGGATTGAAGAAGAGAAATTGTCCATTCCAGTGATTACACACATGTACACATGCACACACACATTCTCTCTCTCTGAACATCTTTGGTTCTGCAGATATTTATGTATCTATGGCATACCGGCTCTTTAAAAAAAACAGGAGGTGTTCTCTCTTCATTCTCCTTTCTTGTTTACAGGTGCAGTGTGAGACTGTTACCCCCCATTGTTCTTACACCAAACGTTTGGCCCATATAACCACACAGTGTTTGGTTGTCAACCCCTGTCACTGGTTACCTCTGGCCAGTCCAACTATGAAAAAATGGTCCCTTGTTTTGTATTTCATACAGTTAAAAAGGGCAATGTTTTGGGTTAGAAGGTAAACTTGATTAGCCATTATCGCAGTGTGGGTTTTGAATTCTTATGCAGAGGCTGAGTAGTGACAATCAATAAAACAACATATTTTCCTGCCCAGGTACAACCTATAGAGGAAGACCAGCTGTCCTTTCCAGTGAGTATGGTGATTTCTTCTTTTAGTCCTTAATGTTGTATAGATACTCTCTCTCTCTCTCTCTCTCTCTGAACATCTTTGGTGCTGCAGATATTTTTATGTATCTATGGCATATTGGCTCTTTATATGTAAAAACAAAAAACAAAAACAGGACATGTTCTCTCTTCATTATCCTTTCGTCATTCCAGGTGCAGTGTCAGACCAATCCTCTGGGTTTAAATGGAATCGTGGTGTATGGTGATCAATCTTATCCAATCAATTCTGTAAGTATACACACATCATAGATATAGATACTCTCTCTCTCCGAACATCTTTGGTTCTGCAGATATTTTGATGTACCTATTGGATCTTTATATGTAAAAAACAAGCAAACACACAGAACAGGATGTGTTCTCTCGTCATTATTCTTTCTTCCTTCCAAGTGCAGTGTGAGACCGATCCTCTGGGTTTAAATGGAATCATGGTGTATGGTGATAAGATGAGTTCTGTAAGTATATACACATCAGAATGATTATTTACCCTGTGATTTTTCCCACATTGTTCTTACTGACACCAGCATTTTGACCCATATAACCAGACAGTGTCTGGTAGTCAACCCCTGTCACTGGTTACCTTTGACCAGTCAAATCAGGAAAGAAATGGCCCCTTGTTTTGTATTTTATATACAGTAGTTAAAGAGGGCAGTGTT
>NW_028221255.1:0-22724 GCF_045865225.1 Trachurus japonicus | reverse complement strand
GGTAAGTGTACCTATTAAGCCCACGTAACCATATAAGCCCACTTGTGACTTTCGAGTCAAATTAAAAAAAAAACTACATCACCATTTTTGCTGGTTCATGGTTCTTCCAATGAAGCAGCTTGTTACATAAATTATACTTTTTATTCTAAGCAAATCAGACTAGTCAATCTTGAGTTATCGAAGCATAGATGTGACCTGTGCCTGCAGCTTCCCGAAGAAGTTGCCAAAAAAACTTCAGTGATTTTGGAGCCCTGAAAAAAACAATATTTATTCCATATTTTCAACTCCGACTTTAGCTAAGAACTCAATTGTTACCAAAATTTAAGAGATAAGTGCTTTAAATAAAACATGTGTAAGAATTTTTCTAGAATTAGAAATAGTTTTTCTTTTGAATTCAAAATATGCATTTTAGGCATGCTAGCAACAAGTCCCACATGCCACTGCAAACACTAGCCACTGCATAGCAATGGTTTCATTGCCATGACATAAAACATGATAAACATGGATAGTTTTACATTTTTTTGTATGCAGACATATCCTAATTTTATTTGTTAAATTGATAATACATATGAATATTTTATCTTTATTTATTTTTTTAATTAACATTTTTACCAAGTTGGCTTAAAGGGGACAGTAGCAAAAAAATCACAAATCACACCATTTTAGGGCAGATGTAAATGAGTATAGCTAATTACTTAAATACATGATCAATTAATACTTTTTCATTGTTATGTTAGTGCAGCTTATAATAGATTCATTTCCATGTAGTTGTTTTTGAATGCCAATGTGTTTAAGAATAAAAATAATCAGATTTTTAAAACGGTAATTCACTGATGTTTCCTTTAAGCCCACCAGCACACCGATATAAGCCCACTGGCCTGTGTTACAATGGAGAGTTTCTTCCTTTTGACTATTTGAACCATTTTCCTGCCTAAGTATGACCTCACCTAATCAATCATCTTCAATAATTCAGATAATTAAATACCCAAATTTAAATATTAGTGATATTGCATCGGCCAATATCATTCATTTTATTCATTGTTTCTATTTAAGCTGTGATTTTATGTTTAAAAAGTTATTTGGTTAATAGTAAATACTGAAATTGATTAATTTATTATCCTTAAAATAGTATTGAACCAGGAAACTGACTTTCTCTCAGTCATTGGGTCATCAGAAATCTAGATAAAAACCACTATCAATCTCAACCAGCTGGCTGGACCAGAAAATTTTGCCAAAATTTAAATGCCAATTGTAAAATGTAGGATGGAGATTACAAGACAAAATGACAACATCTATTGAAAGCTTAAGTACCGAAGAGATAATTTCCATTCTAATTTTTATTTTGTTCATGAATAGTTTTTTGGCTACATTCCAAAGAATACATGTTGTAAGTTTAGCTTTATTCTGTGAGTGACAACACAGCAAATAGGCCGATCATGCCTATTTCAAATGCCGTTACCAGGGCCGAGGAGAGGAGTGGCAGACAAATGGAAAATAGCTATTGAGAGCTTACGAGATTACATATTTTAGTAGAATATGTTTGGATTTTTAAGATTTTTTAAATATAAATAATATTTATTTATCCAACAAATCATGAAGTGGGCTTATTTGGAACAACTCATGGGCCTTAAAAGGTTTACATTAAGTACCACATTAAGCCCAAGCCAGATTTTTGGTATATTTTTGACAAATTAAACAATAAAAACAATAAAAATTGCTATAAATGAACGATTGACACTTCAAATTAGACAATAGACTATCATTGGAATA
Organism: Trachurus japonicus; assembly: GCF_045865225.1. Classification (NCBI taxonomy): domain Eukaryota; kingdom Metazoa; phylum Chordata; class Actinopteri; order Carangiformes; family Carangidae; genus Trachurus; species Trachurus japonicus. The sequence continues at coordinate 20,954 of NW_028221255.1, read as the reverse complement.
AAAATGTTTTCACTTAAATTGGGGTGGTATATATTTAATAAATGGCTGAAAAGCAGATTTGGTGGGCGTAATAGGTACATCTTACCCGATGACAAACTTATCTGTTAATTTGTGTTTTATTGTTAAACCAAATGTAATGTATATTTTCGTCTGGGGTTGCAACTTGTGGTTGAAAACCAAATTAAATTATAGCAGCGATATGGTCGTGGTCCGGGGTACTTTTGGGCAAATATAGGCAATTTCTGAGCAAAACCAACAGAAGAATATGAAGACAAAGACAGTTGACCTTATAATGTCCAATTTGCATTAGTTGAGGTTTGATACCCACCAACCTTCGGGAACACAAAGAAGCCGTTGACAATCTCCCTGATCTAATTGACAAGTGGCAATCAACAGTGGCATCACCAATTGAGTAAGCCATTCACTGTCGCGCAGGCAGATTAAGAAACCACAGTAAAAAGAAAAATCCGATTTTTGAGGTAAAACAATGAAATGTATTTGTTAAACCTCTACTGTGACTCTATAGGAAGATAGGAGCCTTCGGAACATGGTCCAGTCCAAGCTAATTTGGATTTTTAAAATTTAGAAGCTTGCTGTGATGCCACCATCAGTACCAACTGCCTTGTGTATTCGTGTTGAGGACAACTGGACATTTTGATCTGTCATCATCATCATCATCATCATCACCCTTGCTGGGTCTCGAACCAACAGCCTCCTGACACCAAGAACCAGCTCTCTAACCCGCTGAGCTAATTGGCAGGTAATGAGACCAGCTGTGTGCGCTTCAATTACCCGAACTCAGGGAGTCCAATGCCCGGGCAGCTGTTGTCAAGGCAGATTTAAGAAAGTCAGAAATTCTATTAATCTAAACAATAATCAGTTAATACATAAATTGCATGTTAGACAGCAAAACAGATTGAGGACAACTGACATTTTGAATCGGTCATCATCATCATCAACCCTTGCTGGGTCTCGAACTCACAATCTCTGACACCAAGAACCAGCTCCAAACTCGCTGAGCAAATTGGCTGTTAGTGAGACCAGCTGTGTAGCTTTCATTTATCCACTCAGGTGAGTCAGTGCCCCGGCAGCTGTTGTGATGAAATTGGTCAAAATTTCAGAAAATCAGTCATCTAAACAAAAATCTGATAATACGTAAATTGCATCTTGACAGCATGGAAATGATGGTGATTTGTTTTTAATAAGTGTTTTTGCTTCAATAAGAGAAAATATATGATGTTTATAAAATCCATCTCATCACATTGACTGCAGTTGTACCCATGATAGCAGAATACAACATGTTCTCGAAAATACAGATTTTTGAGATAAAATTTCAGATATATGCCAAACTACATCAACCAAATGTCCTTCCAGAATATTGTTATTTTTTTTCAGGAAGATTGAAAATGGTATTTATCAAGAATTTGATGGTATATGTTTACATTCGTGATTTACAGTCAAACGTTTTCATGCACTGTAGGCTCAATTTTTGATTAATCAAAAATCTGAGAAACAAGTTTTGTGGAGGACGGGGTCCTGGAGATTGCCACTGTAGCCAAGTTTTGGTGTCAATTGAGCAAATTTGTGGGAGATAGACTACATTTTAAAAGTTTTACAGTTATTGAAAAAAACAGAGTGATGGACTTCCCATAATTTGTAATAAGTTTAAGTGGACAAAAGTTTCAGCAGTATTGAGGCTACATTGTGGTGAAAGTTTCAACACTGTAGCATCTACCTTTGGTTTGGTAGGAATTTTATAAAGTTTTTAAAATATTAAAAACGCTTATTAGGGGGGCAACAAGTCCTTGGAGTTGAGTGAATCTGGCATGGGACTGAACCTTTGTGCAAAGTTTGGTGAGTTTTCCGCGCCCATGGGAAGTATGACTTCTTCCTTGGAAGAAGACAGAAAGAAGAAGAAGAAGAAGAATTCCTAGGATTACAATAGGGTCCCGGCAGCTTAGCTGCCGGAACCCTAACAATGAGATGTGACACAGTAAAGTTGGCTAATCTGACTTTTATTTATTATTATTTTTACTCCATTGAATTGGGTCATCTTAGCCATCATCACAACTTTTGCCCCCCCTGAGAAATTTGTCAGGAGCCGCCACTGATGGCTTGAACGCCATAATATGGAGACCAGGCTATTAATTGAATACTGACTGATTGTTTTTGTTTATTTTGAGGAATAAAGCTATAATTACGAACTGCTGCAGTAACGTTCGCCACCTTGTGGAATAAATCTGCATGGGGCCTGGGTGATTGACCATCATCTTCTCAGAGACTCAACCCGACCCTGAGGTCTCCAACCGCCGGCATATTTGGCAGGTGGCAGCGGCCCCTTTATGGTTCTTTTCTACTCATTTCAGTCACATGAGATCCAGTCCCAGACCTCGGGGGGACAGCTCTCCATTCCGACACCCCTACCACTTCGACAAACCTAACCCCTGTTTCCGAAATAACCCCCACTACGAAACAACCGCAGATCCGACACAGTCCCCCCCCCCCCCCCCGCAGCTGTCCCTGTACCAAGGGTGCTGAACCGCGTGACGTTGTTTACACTCAGTGTTGCGGCATGTACTGTGAAACGTGCGCTGCTCAGTGACTGGGCAGATCTGACCCACTTGCAATCTCCCCGACTACGATGTTTGGAGATCTCCACGCAGTAAATAGAAAAAATACACTATTTTTTCTCTCCCCCCTGCACCGCTCTGAGCGCCGGCTGAACCCGGCTTGAGCTCACAGGGGCGCGAGTCTGCTGCAGCCGCCGCTCGGAGATAGCTGACAGCTGAACTGAGGGAGATGCTTTGGTTGTGCCTTAGGTCAATGAAGAAAGGAATTGGTTAAGTTTAGTAAAAAGACCAGGTAGAGGCAAGACAAGCCAGAAGCATAATGAACATTAAGTCATTAATATGAAGTATTTGCCTTGTTTTTGCAGTTAATTATGCACATGGAACCGTTCGACCCCAAAAAGGAAAAAAGGATCAATGCGCACTGCGCACTGGGGGGGTTTCCCCGAATAGCCTTTTCGGAATAGCGGGGTCTTTAGAAAAAATAGAAAACCCCGCTATAATGATGAATGGAAGTCTACTTGGTCGGAAAGGCGGTGCTTCGGAAAGGCGGGGTGTAACCAGAACCTCGGCTACAGTCCGGGAATTTCATCAGGCGCCCTTCCCGGCACAGGGCACTCTAAATGGCAGCTTAGATGAGGGGAATCGCCGTGCGTAATGGTCGCTAAGCGTAATGACAGCTCCTCGCACGGTGAAAACACAAAAAACTGCGCTACTTCTTGCATGTTTGTCCTCATGGCACGGAGGAGCCTACAGCAGAGGTACACAAACAGGTGGATCACGATCAGGCTGCAAAGAAGTCCGCGTGTGAAAATGATCTGACTGAATGGAAAGCAAAGCAAAGCGCTACAAGCGCAGTCAGAGACAGAAACCCAGCGCAGCGAGGAGAGACAGTAACATGAAGGAAGATGAGTTAACGATCAGCTTGAGTGAAAAAAAAAACACAGCTGTGACAATGTATCCATGTGCTCAAAACACAACATTTACAAAGAAAAAAAAGATTTTATAGGCCTAATCATACTACAGTCTGTGGCTATAACACGAAGTTCACTGGGCTTTTTATTGGAGTTCCAGACATTTCCGGTCATGTCATCGGCGTTTATGGCTTGTTTAAGATCAAAAAAACAAAAAGACAATCAAAATTTTGACCGTAATTTTGATTTTGGTTTCCTCGTTTTTCAGTTTCAAAAACAAAAAACAAAAAAAAAAAAAAACTTTGTTTTTCTGTTTTATACTGTATTTAAAACAAAAACAAAATAACGTGGAAAATTAAGTCCATTTGACTATTCTATTGTTTGTTTAATATGAAATATTTGGAACCTTCGCTCCACAGCGGCCAGGGTTCCTGAGCAACTCCTCGTCCACACCCCCCACCCCCCCCCCCCCCCCCACCTCCTGGCCGGAGCTACTCCGTGGTCCATATGCCATCCCTGCACCAGAGTTTCCCGGCGTCACGCTGCCTGAACCACCCCGCGGAGCATGCAGCTCGCAGCGGCGGCCTCTTCCTACAGCGTAATCGCCGGGGAGCGATGTCGCCGCAGCCGCTGTGAGCTGCACCTGGTCAGCGGGGCGGAGCAGCAGCTTGACCCGGGGATTGCATATGGACCACGGTACACAGCGGTTCAGACGCAAGATTGTGGTAGAGAGTGGCTCCGGCCGGCCGCTGTGGGCCAGCAGGGAACACGGATTTATTTCCTCTCTGTCTTCATTGAACAAAATAAATCATGTCATGCAACAGCCTATATAACTGTATCTCATATTGGATCGACTGCACCCATCTACTGGATGAAAATGAAAATGCAACACCGAACAACTAAGTTACACTATGCCGTCACGTTACGCCGTAGTGGTGCACACCGGGCAGAACAACTTCCGTCTGCGCAGCAATCGAATCTGCGAACCGCAGCGCGTGGCGTGTGAATGCGTAAACAACTTAAGTCAAACAGTGAAAGGACAGACGTGCACAATCTGCTTCATAACGAACCGCAGCTTCTTGTCACGGCCGCGAGACACAGTTTTGCGCACGTTGTTTCCGCTAATGCGTGAGCGCCTGAACAAAAATGATTTCAAAATCAGCTTCAACGCGAGCGTTAATAATGCGTGCCGTTTCGCTGAAAAAGCGCATGAATAGTTACACGATGTCACTATCTAAACGCGTAGTGGTGATTACAGTCGTGCATCAGTCATCACGCGTGAACGTGCGCGTGAATCGGGGGGCCATTATAAGTCAATGGAGGAAACTACATTACACGTCAGGCGCTGTCTGCAGCACAGAGCGTCAAAGCACGCCGGTGAGACACGACCTGTTGATAGGAAGGCGCACCGTACACGAATGTACCGGCCATACACACACACAAACACACACACACACACACACACACACAAAGCAAACTTATTGCTAACCTTCAAATTCAGACTTTTTGCCTTTTTCAAAACATTAAAGCAGAATGTAAGTGATATATTTGCGTTAATATAAGTCATAAATAGTTATAACTTTCCGACAGCAATCACTTACATAGAGTAGTTTGGACTGAAGACAACACGGGTCCCTCACAGTCCCTCTGCTACTGCACTGAGGCCGAAGAGGAAAAAACATTTTATCGTATCCTACATTTTTTATCCAATGATTATAGAGAACGGCATGCAGGGGCTGTGTGTGCAGCCAAGGAAACGCCGTGAATGTTGCGACGTAGGGACGAGGACTGTAAGGTTGCGTTCAACGAAACTCGAAATTTTCCGACCGTCGAAGTTTTACACAGTTCGATCTGGTACGAGTTCACCGGTCGGAAGTTACGAGTGGACCGTAAAAGTGACTTTCACCGGTAAAACAGGTCGGAAATACACGAAGAGGGTTGCCTGAAACGCATACAAAGACGTAAGTATGTGACTTGAAAGCTGTAATTTACGATTTCAAAAGCCTAGCCAGGAACGCAGCAATAAGCGAAAACGACCGAACCACTTAACTTCTGCTTAAAAGCTAGAAGACAATAGATAAAAACTGACCACGGTAACCAGAAGTAAAAAACAGGAAGGGAAACTGCTTCACATGGGAGGTTTTCCCAGATTCAGTCACTACCAGGAACTAGCTTTTTGTGATAGAACAGTTTTAGACCACTGAGTTGAGATCATTTGCTTCCCCATATTACAACCCAGCTCGAACGAGGGCAGCCTCCAACGGGGAACACAATGCAAAACTTGTAAACTTTGTTAACATTTGATATATTAATATACTAATCAGACTTTGGAGTAATTGCAAATGGTTAAATGACTTGTTAAAGGGAGAAAGGAGGCTCTCTGTCTTCCTCCTAGCGGTCTCTTTCCCCAAAAACCAACTCTTTGAGATCAGAGCCTCTGAACCCGGTGTCACCAAGCGACACATAACACAACCCCTTAACCAGTAATCTCTTGATTCATGAAAGATATAAACTACGACAAATTTACACCTCTTAACAATATAGTATAAATCATTATCAACCGCTCAATGGATTCGCCTTTTCTTTGGCTTTGTTGCAAACAAATGTACAAGCCGTCAGTATAAGCTTCCTAGATTCACTATATTTCTATTGCATGCTACAAGTTGAACATGCTAATTATAATACATTGCTACCTTCACTCCCTCGACCAGGAGAGCAGGTTGCTGCACCTTAACCCGTTGACGTTCCAACGGCCCGCAGCCCGAATTTGTATCATCCCAGTTTTACTGCACCCACTGCATCCACTGTCTATGTAACCACACACATGCTATACACCACTAGAAAGCTAATTTTCCTGGGATTTGAACGGTGTGCACCACTTTACGATACAATCATAAATGCGGGTTCAGTCAACACTAATGTCAGACTAGTCGCAAACACCAAAAGGTATGCCAACTCACCTATGGGGAAAAAAAATTTGCCTCTAAATATTCCAGTAGCAGAAGAAACTTCAATAAAAAATGTCATGTTACATCAGCAAGGGTCCAGTAAAAGTAATCCACAAAAAAAATTAGTCCACACAAAGCCTTACGTCCACTAACACACACTCTTCGCTGCACCGAACATAGATATTTATCCGACGGATGCGCATATATCCCACATGTTATGGACTGTAACTTTCAGTTAAGCTCGGAGATATTAGCCACATAGCTAAACCAAAACATCTCTGAACTCTAAACCTTTTGATGGACATCTCGTTTGCCCCCAATAGATGGACTGTTTTACCCATTCAACTAACAATCACAATAGCCATTGAGTCTCTGGGTGCGTAACCAAATAGTACCGCCCCCATATCTTGAGCCAATCACAAAGCGCGGTTTTGGGATGACAAAGCCGCATCGACTGGCCAATAACAGATACGCCGTTTGCTGTTTAGATTGATTCAACTCTAAACACAGCGACAGAGTTTGACATGAGGACAAACCAACGACAACATCAGTACAGACAGGACTTATCTACTGTAAATATAATATAAAAATAAACATGGCGAAAACCAAATACAATGCCAGCGAAGCATTGTAGTTGTGATTGTCGGGAAAGCGACGAAGCAGGTGATTTGGTGTCCCGGAGGAGGACAGCGATTCCACCGTTTGACTCCGAGGCTGAGGAAGAACCGGTGTTGTGGCCCTAACTGGATTCCTAATTACACAGTTTACGGAGCAGAAACAGCTGCAGATGTTTTGCGCTCCCTCAGCAGATTCGTCACAAATTCACAAACATACACAACAGATTACCAGCGAGTTTTCAAGCCACAATTCACAACTACCACCCCGTCGAATACACTGCTGTGAGAGAGCACTAACAGTTACTTACCAGCCACATGAAAAAAAAAATAAAGTGGAGAAAAAATAATCTTCACATATTTGCGTGGGTCGGGACTTCGATCTTCGCTTACAAGCAAAACCAATTACACCACTAACCACCTGTCTACCTCTGTGAGCCACACAAGCTCACAGAGCCCGCCGCATCAATGTATATCAGTCAATTATACGTCACTACAGGTAACGTTTTTGACTCGAGCTGATCTCAAACAACTGGTTACCTAACGGTTTATGCCTTTGAAATACACTGACAATGCCCTCGGTGTATTATTGTTCCTCTTTCCTCCAGTCCTAATCAACATATTCAGCGCTAACACCTATCTCCGCCACAACACTACAAACACTATGACAAAGCCTGTCGTGTTGAGAAAGTGGATGAACTAGCTCGGAAATAACTGTCAAAATCCGCTCAACAATATGTAAACAAAAGCGACACACTTGAGCCACTGCATGTACATGGGTGAAAAACGTACGACCTCGCATTTAATTCACATACTGTATTGCGAATGTTTTTGTGTACTTACATTACTTAACACTTCTCTACAGATCTTATTAAACGCAAAGCGTATTTATTGGCGTGCATTAAAAGAAATGTCCATTTAAAGTCGCTGTGGTTTTCGAGGAAGAGAGGATGAAGTTAGCTCTGAGTCTATGCTGTTATCTGGCCTGCGGTGAATATGATGCTTTCAAGGGACCAAGGGACATCGACGGACGTGAGTCGATTGTTTGAAGATGTGTTTATAGAATGGTCCTGTTGCTTTAGATACGTGATCCGACATATGTTATCATTGCCCTTTGTAAAGGTATACATTTTAATAAAAACTAGTTTGAACAATCACAGAAAAACCTGACGAACTAAACGGTTTTTTGGGTCCAATGGCGATCTAAATGGCCGACGTCCGAACGCTGCCTCTGTTCCCTGGGAACGCATCATAGTCACAGGCAGATCGAATCAGGTAGACTCAATGTGAACATCTCTTCCCTTCCCGAACCACGGCGAACTGAAGTGAACATTTCTTTTAATTGCACGCCACTAATTACGTTGTGCGTTTTATAAGATCTGTAGAGAAGTGTAAAGAAATGTAAGTACACAAAACATTCGCCAATACAGTAATTGTGATTACATGCAAGTCTCGAAAACCATGTACACATGCAGTGGCTCAAGTGGTTTCGATTTTGTTAACATATTGTTGATGCGTATTTTGACAGTATTTCCGATCTAGTTCATCACATTCTCAACACGACAGGCTTTGTCCATAGTGTGTAGTGTAGTGCGTATCAGAAGTGTAGCGCTAAATGTTGATTAGACTGGAGGAAAGAGAACAATAAACACCGAGGCATTGACCGTGTAGTTTCCAAAGGCAAACCGATGGTAACCAGTTGTAAGAGATCAGCACGAGTCAAAACCTGTAGTGGACAGTAATACGACTGATATCCAGTGAAGCGTCTGGCACCTGTGAGCTTGAGTGGCTCACAGAGGTAGACAGGAGGTTAGAGGTGTAATTGGTTTGCCTGAAGCGAGATCGAGTCCCGACCCACGCAAATATGTGAAGATTAATATTTCTCCACTTTAATTTTTTTTCCCCATGTGGCAGGAACGAAACTGTAAGTGCTCACTCACAGCAGCATATTACCCGCCGCGGTAGAATTGTGAAATTGTGGCTTGAAAACTCGATGAAATATGTTGTGTATGTTTTGTGAATTTGTGACGAATCTGCAGAGGGAGCGCAAAACATCTTCAGCTGTTCAGCACAGTATCCAGTTAAATTAGGAACCAGTAGGGCCCACAACAGCCGCTCTTCAACAACGACAAAGTAAGTTGTACTATTATCATTGTATTTTGGCTTTTGATTAATAAGTTAGCCCTTGGTTTTGTTTGTTTTTTTCTTTCGTTCAGGGTTTGCTCTTAGCCGTGAGGTTTGTTTTCCTCTTGTTCAGCGATTGATTTTGCCGTGAGTTTTTTTTTTATTTATCGTTCATAGTCGGGAGGGGGGTAGGGGGAGGAGGAGCTGTGGACGAGACTGATTTAGAGGGCCGTGAGTTTTTCTTTTTTTCTTTCGTTCATTAGTCGGGAGGGGGAGGAGGAGCTGTGGAACAGACTGATTTAGCCGAGAGTATTTCTTTTTTTTCTTCGATCATAGTCGGAAGGGGGAGCTGAGGACGTTTGTGCTTTTTTTTCTTTTTCCTTTTTAATGTTAACCCTCTACACAATTACAATGGGATCTCATGATATTCTGCCATATGCTAAACATAAGATTTTTGGTTTCAAATAATAAACTGGTATATACCGTTTGTTCATGTGTGCCCTCCTGACTCAGCTTTTTTTAACGGCTTTACTCAACTGGTTTCTTAGTTTTGTAATTCACGATTTCTTTTTTTTGTAATTTACATTTCTTTTTTTCTTTTTTTATGTAATAGGTCATCAGAGGAAGACTCTGACTCGCTGCCCCAGATTTAAAAGATAAAACCAAGGAAGGCAAATACTGGAGAAGCAGAGCATGCAGCACAGAGGAGGAGGAGCCCAAACCCCCAGACTCATCCAAGAGGCCCCTCAGGTAGAGGGAGAGCCAGAGGTGTAAGAAGAGGAAGAGGGCAGAGGACGAGGTAGAGCCAGTAGCATCAGCAGCCGTCAAGCCCATGGTTCCGCTGTGCCATGGAATGATACCGATATCAAAGACGTCCAGCCCCAAGAGCCCCCCCAAATTCAAACCCCTAACGTCCCACCTGGTCCCCAGCCTCATCCAAGCTGCCTCAATACACTGCACTGCAGCTTTTTAGAACTTTTTTTTACACACTCCATGCTACACCACATAATTGACAACACAAATGAATTTGGAAGAATGCACATCTCAACACCATCTACACCAATTGACCTGACATCACACTACAGGACATGTATAGTTTAATGTCCATAGATTCTGTAACATGGGAATTGTGAAGTGCTGTTCGTTTACTGTGATTAATGGAGAAAGAGGGGAAACTGTACAGCCTTACCATTCTCAAAGGCAGAGATGACGCGGAAAAACGATTTCTAAATCATATGCCCGGGTCCCTTGCATCGTAGCAGCAGTGCACTCGGAAGCTGCTAACGATCAGAAAGAGGGGAAACAGCATCCTATGATACACACTCTGGCAAGATCAAAGCCTGTTTACACCGAATTGAGGAACGCTTGCAAAACTCACTACCAACCCACACAAAACATTTCGGTTTGATGAGCGGATGGTTGCGTCAAAAGGCCCGCTCTGGTGCTAAAACAGTACATGAAAAACAAGCCTGTGCGCTGGGGTAACAAGCATTTCGTCCTTGATGATTCAGCAAACTGGCTATACGTGGGACTTCTTCAATTATGAAAGGAAAGTCAGAAGAAAGAAGCGGAAAAGGCACTCAGCTACGAATGCGGTGATGCAGCTGGTCCAAAAGACCAAACCACCTGGGCACATGGCTAAAAATTGTTTGTCGACAATTTCTACACTAGTCCCATGCTGTTCCGTGATCTCCTCAAGCCAAAACATCAGGCAATGGGGGAACCATCAGACAAAATAGAATTTGGCTTTCCCCAAAATCAAGAAATAAATAATCTGAATTCAAAGTCGCCAATGAGGGATCATCCGCCTGGAAAAGGGAGAACTCACTCCTATATGTCCAATGGAGAGATACCATAGATGTAACGATGTGCACCACAAACTGCACACAAGCCCATGGAAGTGAGACGGTCCCAGCGGCGGTTATCAAAAGGTGCTGACGGGCAGTGGGCTGTGAAGGCCATCCCTGTTCCTCCAGCAGTGAAGGAGTACAAACAGTATGTGATATTTATTCAAGTATAATTATTTCCTGTATTAATTTGTGGTGCTGTAGCATTACCTTTGATGTCTTCTTTTCAATTATTTTCCCCCTACCTTTTCAGGTTCATGGGAGGGGGGTGGACCTAGTCGATGCCTTGATAGGGTATTAACAAGGTTATGCACAAGACGCAAAAAGTGGTACAAGACTTTCTTCCTATCACTTTCATGGACATTGCGATAGTAAGGAGGGACGGGGGGGGGGGGGGGGGGGGGGGGCCTTCCATCCTTCACAAGGAGCCTTTCAATGAGGGAAAGGGGATACTCCCCTCAACCAGAAGGCTTTCAGGGAGACGTTAGCCTTGGAACTAGCAGAGGCGGGGTCTCCCACTCCGAGCAGCAGCTGCAGGACCTGAACCTGGACCTTCTATAACCGCACAGGCCCTCTGCATCACATGCCATTGTACATTTCGGGGCAACATGACCAACCGGCCGTCTGAAGTGTCAGGCTTTGCCACTGCAAAGACAACATGAAGTGCAGAACTTGTGATGTGCCTCTGTGCTTCATCCCGGCTCGGGACTGTTACAGAGTGAGTGGCATGTAAAGTACACTGTAGCTGAACCTTGTAAATATTTGTAAATAGTTACGATTTGTTTGTTTGTTAGTGGCACTGGATAGCTGGCCACTGTTCAACATTTGAGCTTCATACAGATGAGAGGCATTGTAAAGTAAACTGTAAGCTTGGACCATGTAAATAATTGTAAATAGTTCAATTTGTTGTTTGTTCTTTGGTGAGGTTCACTAAAAATTGGCATTTCACAAAACCATACCAGCTGTTGTACTCTTTTTTTTTACTGCAATACAACAGTAAAAAGTATGTTTTTTTATAGAAAAAAAAATATATTTAGGTTCCAGTTTACATATAGACAAAAGATGCTGAGGGGGGATCTGGATGTGGGATAAGGGTAGCCCCAAGTGTAACCTTTCAATAGAGTCCAAGATCAATGTCTGTGGGTTGAAGTGTATCAAGAGTAACAGCCTGTTTTCCAAAGTAATGGGAAGTTAGAACTTGGGGTGTGCAGGGGTCTCCAAATGGAACACCTTTTGGCCCCCAAGTGGCTCTGTCCAGGAGCTATCCTTAAAGAAAAACAAGAGAAAACAATCATCATTTTTAAGTATAATCATTGTCAAATATGAACTGAGACTATGTAATACTCCAAATTGCTGTTCTATTGTGTTTTTAGTCCCCACCCCTAATGCTGACAGTCTTTTTGAAGGCAAAATATTATTGGAAAAAAATTCAGGGCGGACACAAAATCATATTTAAACAGTGAGCACACACTCCTAATACTCCGTGGCCAGTTACACTCAGAGAAATTCTGACAGTTTGGGGATAAAGGTAAGACTGTTATCTTTAAAAAGAGGCCAAGATTATGCACATCCTCCAAACAGTTCAAGCACAGCTTCACATTTACTTCGGGTATAAATTTTTTAGGTGTACTAGACAAAAATCTACGGAATTCTACGGAATTCTAAGGGGTTAATCAGTGAGTCAAGAGACACAGGAATTAGACAGAAACTGGGCAGCTCTTTGAAGTTTCTCCACAAGGTAAATTCCTTTTAAATTTTCATGCAACAGACAAAAAGTTTTTTCCTGAGCTGTGAAAGATAAATCTAGATATATTTTCTGTAAAAAAAACAAATTAGAAATAATAATATATCATCAAGATGATGAAGATTTACACCTCACCTCAACTCAACATTTTGAGATATAATATTCCATACATACAATCATAAATTTATATTTTAGAAATTCAGAATGTGACAAAGTTTTGTGAATGTGTTACTTCACTAACAATTACTAAAACCGGGAACTGATGTTAGAGTAATATACCTGAACCTCATGGGTCACATATCATGTAAAAGCAGAAGAAGTTACTTCTACAGATCTGTCCATTGGGTTCAGGGAGGAGTCATTTGTGAAAAGCATAACAAGTGAGGACCCAGCAATACTAATACAAAAGATCCATGTCGTTTAAAAATCAGAAACTGGAACGATCACATGCCATATTGTTCTAATAAACAACAAGGCAGTTTGAACCAATGCCCAGACAACAAACAACAACTTGGGATGAGCAACAAACTTAACCAATCTCCCAATGTTGACTTGGGCAGTAAGAGAAATATTTTTTTTCCTTTCATTGACATACAATGGACCAAATGGGACTGACTATTCAGACATGGATACAAACAGCTGGACACTACAGCAGCAGAGTATTGGAGTGGGAAGCTCAGACTAAGTCAATGAAATCCTCAAAGTATGTAGACAACACATGGAAAAATGTATGTCATCTACTATAAAACCATGTGTTTTTAATCACTTGGAAAGATGACAAATTTCACAAGTGAATACAGTTTCACAAGTTCAACAGGTAACCTGAGTAGCATCAGTGATGTCAATATAAATTCTTCAGCCAAGAGACAATGTTGAGGTAACTGACCGCTAGAAGATTTGACAGAACTCTCTGTCTGATTTGACTCTTACCTAGACATTAGTGATGGACAGCTGTATGAACATTATAGCTGGGTGAACACCTGGAATTTTAGGAATTATGGAGTTTCTTGATAACTAACGAAGAAACCTTGGTACATTTAACAGGCTTTAATTCAGGGACCGAAGGACAGTAAAAAAACAACGATTTCCCACCATGCTTCTGCCTGACTTATCAGTCACTCTAACTCAAGTACCAACCCTGTAAAAAGTGTATGAGTCGTAGCTGCCCTCTGGAGGTGTCACCAACAAAACCCACAGCGTAAGGATGAGAAAAAAAGTTTGCATTAAACATCTCTCAATCTCTGTCACGTAACAAACATATCAAAACTTTCCACAACAAGAATGAAATTCAAAGAACTAATCAATTAGTCTAGAGAAAATCTAAGTTCACCTGTATGAAACTGTCAATATAGTCGATCAATTACATCATTGATTTTAAAACGAGTTTCACTCTAATCAAAAGAATATTAAAAGAAAAAACTGCACAGGGTGTGATGACGTAAGGCCAAGGATAGGTCATCGCGAGAAGATTACGTGACTTCCCGAAAAGTTCACGGAGTCCACCAGAGTCCCCGCAAAAACGTAGTGTTGAAGAGCAAAACAAAAAAAAAAAATAATGAGACCTAAAATGGTAAGATATGTGTAAGACGGGTGAAAATTAATGCAAGCCTTGAGCTACAGTAGGAGTGGGAGCTGATTTCTACTCTCAAACAAAAGAAGTGATTCATCGTTTGGATCAGCTGCGTCAACAAGGCAGCATGCACATTTGTAACGGGATAATGATAGTCCCCTCCACTTTTTTTTTGTTTGGCCTTATCGGTGATGATCATGACACACAACACAAAAAAACTGTTTTTACTTGTCCAGCTATTCATATTAGGGCAATGTTTTTTTATTTCCACATGGTTAATTGTTTAGATAATGTCCAGGACAGCAAAGCTCATCCCTTTGAAACAATGTTATGTTAAACAGGCAAAAACTAAAGAAAGAAGCACTTATCTAGCAGTTTCACCTTCAAGTTGCGATTGTGTACTTTCGGATAGAAGGAACAAGCTCGAATAGAGACAGATGAACTTTTTTTTTTTAACATCAACAACAACATCATCTTCTTGTCTCTGTTGTCACCAAACAAACAACAGACCTATACCCATGGTAAACATGAAGGAGGTTTTCTGGTGGTTACTGTAACTGTAGCTTTTATTTAAACATGAGGACAACACTTAGCCACTTAGCTGTTACACATTTATTAGTAACTTTTATAGAGTAAGGCATGGAGTTTAAATTACAAAACAAAAACACTTTAATTTTATATAGTATAGGGGAGAATTCGTTTGAGAACCTTTGTTGACTCCAATCCCAAGCTCCAACTCACCAGTCTTTTTAAGATTTTTTAAGGGTGTGCATCGGCCTCTATACCGGGAGAAAACAACGACAAAAGGCAGCACAACAGTGTAAACAACATCAACACAGTCAACAACATAAAAACATGGACACCAATCAACAGTGTTCAATAATGGTTATGGAAAGTTGAGAATTATTTAACTATAATAACGTAAGTAACAAAACATGACACTCTTCCTAAATTAACATATTTTCAGGCTCATGTGCAGCAAATAGAAGAGGAGGTGTCTGTTCTCAGTGAGTACACACACACACACACACAGCACACTCTGTCCTCTCTCTCCTCTGGTACTCCTTGGTCCAGCTATAACATAACAAATCAGCTCTTCATAAAAAAGACGTGTATATCCCTGCTCTGTGTTTACATGTGCATTGCGAGGCTGATCCTCATGGATAAAAATTGGTGTCATAGTGTATGATGAGGAGACTTACACAAGAAATGACTTTAGTATTATTCACACGATGATGGTTTTGTTCTACGATACTCACCAGAGGTTTCAATATGGGTCGTGGTCGGTCAGAACAAACCCGACTGGAGGCCGAAAAAAATAATGGACAATCTGGTTGGGTCAGGCCACAGGCATCCTTTATTTTCCCAACATAACAACAAAATCATTGTGGCCGCTAATAGCAGAGACCAGCATCACAGACACGCACTGGTTGGGGGAAAAATTTGCTAATTCTATCTCCAAATCTCCACAAACCGCAGCGTTATCCTCCTGCTGAAATTTAAACAGTTTTCCGCCTAGCTGCCCGCTGACCAAAGGGTAAATGTACAGCAGTACATTAAAGGGATAGTTCACCATAACCAAAATTCCAAATTTCACGTCATCTCAACTCACCCTCATGTCGACTAAGGGCTGAAGTCCTCCAACTCTGAGTTACAGCGGGGCTCCGTGCAGCACAGCATGTCCATATGACGGTTGCGAATGGGCCTCACTTTTACTTTGTCCAAAAAGACACAACCAAAAAACAACCAAAAACCTCCAATAGTGCTCGACTGTAATGTTCCCACTTGTATTGACCCCCAACATGAGAAACCTGATTCAAAAAAAATTAAATAAGTAAATATTTTAAGCTTGTATTGTAGCGGAAAGCTTCCCAGTGGTCACAAGTTCACCTGCATTGCCTGTGTCTGAGCAAATCTCGCGCAAATTGCATTGACACCTAGTTCACCGGCTCGCGCAAAACGTATGCAATATTCCTTTCCGGCAGAGCAACTCTGGGAGCTTTTTTTTCAGCCTACAAACATGCTTAAAATATAGACTTATTTAATTTTTTTTCTGAACAATTTCTCATGTTGGGGCTTCAATACAAGAGGGGACATTACAGACGAGCACTATGGAGGTAATTGGATTTTTTTTGGTGTGTCTTTTTGGACAAAGAAAAGTGAGGTCCCATACTCGCAACCGTCATATGGACATGCAGTGCTGCATGGAGGACTTCTGAAACTTCTCCCAGCCCTTAGTCGACATGAGGGTGAGTAGGTAATGAGTGAAATTTGAATTTTGGTTGAACTATCCCGTTAAAGTCCCGGCCTGTTAGCTGACTCCCTATCCAGGAGCCCGTTGGCTGCATCACCGGCAACAGCAGCACCCTCACCTGCAGCAAAGAAAAGCACGCTGCTTATTTTTCGTTGGGCCAGGCCTGGTTCAGGTTGACAATTAATGATGATGTGTCCGTGCTCCGTTGGGTCTGGTCTATAAACACCTGGGGGCGGGGCGGGTTGGTCATTTTCAGGCCAGTTGAATAACTCTACTGCAAACAAACAGTAATGATGTATATAAAACAACATGGTGTAAACCCCTTGTTACTTGTCACCTCTGTTGCTCCAGGTCGGGAACCCACCAGCGTGGACGTCGGGCTGACATCGACTTCACAGCAGGAGGAAGACGAAGGAGAATCAGCCTCAGGTGAGAATCATCTAAACAATCCTCTTCTTCTGATTTTGATTCACTATTATTGTCTTTATCTATTGTCTTTTATTGGGCTTTAAGTACAGTTGTATTGTGCATATTATTTTTAATACTAGGTAGCACTTGAAAGTTTGAACTTTTTAATTTTTGGGTTTTGTATCTAAGTGCTGTACAAAGCAACAATCAAATCTGATTTCAGAATATCAGAAATTGAACTATTTCTGAGATTAACAGTGGCTAGCAAATGTATGGGCAATCCCTGGTCAAAATTTCTGTTAATGTGAACAGTTAAGCACACAGAAAACAAAATGATCTCTCAGACACTGGAACACTGTGCACAAGCTCCTTGTCTGATGTAAAACCACTAGACAAGTTTTAAAGTGACAGTCTCAGACCAGAGTGCCAAGTTCAGACAATATAAGATTCAAATCACAGACCATTCCTTGTAATGTAAAGATCACTCCAGCCTGGGGGGGTTTAGTCTTCAGACACTGTTAACAATAGTACTCGGCTGCACTCGTTCATACTGTCTGTAACATTATAACAAGTTCTTGAGATGGTGAGGGTCACTTTTTGAAATTCAAAGTGTGTCCTTCTGTTTTGTCTATCTACACAGGTTGGGCCAGGTTAGACCATGGATGGGCGGTGGCTCACATCATGATTTTGCTGGCGATTCTATTTATTGTTCTTGCAATTGGCCACAAATAGTTTCAGCATTTAGAATGTTGAATTTGTTAAATTAAATTATTTTTAATAATAAAAAAATCAAAAAAAATCAAACGTGGTGTCCCATATCTAAGTTCGAGCTTAAAGTTAAACTTCACCCAAAATCAATAATTTTCACCAATTTTTTTCGAAGACCTCACCGACATGCCAAGGAAGGGTTTGGAGAACTTTTGGAGTCCTCATCAGTTATCAATATAATTCAAAACTATTACAGAAACAAGGAAAATTGAGAATTTATGAATAACTATCTTATTTTTGAGGACAGACAAACAAAAAACATGGTAAAGTAATTACTAGTAAAATTACTGTTTAAAGTTCCCAAAATTGACAACATATTCTACTTAAAATTGAAGTGTTGATTAAATTATAAAGGTGGTTTTATATCGCCCTCTCTTGGGCAACTCCTTGAGGTTTCCAGAAACCACATCACATGGCCAGTCACCACAGAGGGAGCTCAGATCCTCTCTGCTCATTGGCTGATTAATTTTCTGATTGGTTTGAAAAAAATAAAAAAATAAAAATTCCAGATAATAACTGAAAAGATATCAAGAACATGGTGGAGCGCACAACAATGCAGGCTACTATTCTTTCGCATGCAGAGGCAATGGGTTTGAAATCCAAACTGTGGGCCCTAAACAGAACAGACATGACACATATGGTTAATTTTGTAAACTTGATGCCAAACAGAGCAGGAAGAATAAAGATAGTGAACTCTCATAGTTAGACAATAATAGATCCTCAACATGACACGACTTAATTTATCTTACTACCCATGTCCTCTCGCCTCATTTGAGTTTGTAACCGTCCCAATGGCGGCCCAATGGCGTCACACTATTCACTAACGAGTGCTACTTTTATAACCTGAGCTTGATTCCAAAAATTCCCTACCAATACTCTCTTGCCAGTGCAGCAAGAACATTATCTTTTTATTGTGGGTGTTGAAAAATGCAGTATTGAGACCAGATCATCCTTTAATCCTTTACATAATGTCTGAGCACTTTCACTCCTCTGAATTAACTATCCTTTGTCTAGTGAGTTGGTCTGAAAAGTTCATCCACAAGGCAAATATGAAAAAATAAATGAACATATTATGCCTAATAAAAACTCATACACTCTGTTTATAATCAAGCTTTGAAGGTCAAGGATAAGAAACCCCATTCCAACATCGCCGCAGCAGCGTTCTGGGCAAACATGCCCCCTTAAAGTTGGAAATAATGTTGAAAAATTTTACTACACAAACATGGTTATTTAACATTCTCCATTATCCACACCACCACCTACTGGCTTATTTTATGTTTATTTTTATTTTTTAATCCAAGTAGTAGATGTAAAGATTACACCAAGAATCTGTCTCAACAGGTGCTTTGCTTGTTGCAATGAGAAAACACATTTTTGGTCAGTCAGGCCTTCTAAGAGCGCACTGCACAGTACCTGGAACACCATACCACTTTCATATTTGTAAACTTGAAACACACAAAGCATTTAAACAACTTCTGAAATTAGAGAATCAAGTCTGTGACCATTAAAAAAACCAGTAATTCCAATGCCATCAGATATTCCTTACATTAGTCTACCTCCTCACCGTCTTCTTCCCATAACATAAATGCATCCAGCCTGCTGTATGTTCTAGAGCCTGCTGACCTGACCTGCTTCTTACATACCTGCATGCCCTAATGCTTGTATTGCTTGCCTTAAAGCAGAAGTAAGCGATCTCCGTCCGTTTTGGCTAATGCTGCGTTCCAGGTAGGCTTTTGTAAACCATAAATTACAGCTACAAGTCACAACATACGACTTTGTAGCGTTTCAGGCAACCCACTCGAGTTTTTTCCCGACCTGTTTTACCTGTGAAAGGGCACTATAACGGCCCACTATCGTAAAACTTTCCGACGCGAGAACTCGTACCAGATTGAACTGGTATGACTTCACAGGTCGGAAAAACACGAGTTACGAGTTTCTCTTGAACGCACCAAAACAGTCCACGTCCCTACGTCACCACATTCACTGGGCATCCCTATGGCTTCACACACAGCCCACATGCCGTTCCCTTCTCGCTCTCCTCATTGGATAAAAACTGTAGGATACGAAAAATGTTTCCTCCTCGGCTCAGAGCAGAGCAGAAAGACTGACAGAACCCGTGTTCCCGTCCAAACACTCTATGTAAGTGATTGCTGTCGGAAGATATACGCTATTAAAGACTTATATTTAAAACAAATATAATCACTTACTTCTCTGGCTAAAATGTATGTTTAAAAGGCTTGCCATAATCCTTGTTTAATTCGTAACTCTTTGTAGCATGCTTATTGTTGAAGAGTAATGTGTTGATTGTCTGTCTTTCTTCTTTAGTTGAAAAAAGAAAAGTATCCACACACTGTATAAAGGCTCCCATATGTTTAATATGATGAATGCAACGTTTCATCCAAAGTAGGTCTTCCTCTCAGAGCAACTAGAGGAATGAGGTGCCAGGTAGCAGGGATATAGGCTGAAGGCCGGATGACATCACACCTGTCAATAATTAGATGGGCGGGCTTCCAAGTTGGGCCATACATTGGTCAATTCTAGGCCACTTAGTAGTCACAGAGGTCAACATAAGAGTACAAGAAATGTATAAACAACACACAATCAAAGTGATTAATAATTATACAAAAAAAAGCATGAGATTACAGTCAATAACAGAACAACAAAATACAACAATTCCTGAATGACCATTTTGTTTCAGATTTGTGCTTGGACTTAAATATACATAGTGGTAACAGTGTCACGTTGACAACTGTGTTTTTAACAAGTCTCACTCCTCATGCAGGGTCTTGGGGTTTTGATGAAGGGGGCCCAAGAAGCTGTATTATGTATCCTCATGGGGGAGTAAACCTGTGAAAAGGTAGTTGTACATTTAGACTAAATGAAAATACTGGGAATTGAAAACAGAATATAGAATTGATGTTGACTGACATAATGTCCTTTTCAAACGGAGAGATCATATATTTCATTCATGTAGGTATGGGTGCATTATGAATAACAAATGTTATGCATCATAACATAGCTGCTGCTTTTCAATTGGGCCAAAGATTTCCAAACGAGCCTATACAGGATCAGCAACACATTAGGCAGCCGATACAACTTCAGTGATTCAATTAATCATCAAAAGGACCCTCAGTTGCAGAAGTGTGGAGCTCAGATGCAGGAACAGATGTTGTATCTGTCTACGATGGATGCAAGG
>NW_028221254.1:0-24218 GCF_045865225.1 Trachurus japonicus | reverse complement strand
GAGGAACTAAACCCCCTAAACCACTTTTTTTCTGCTGATAACAAATGGTAATTTGGGTATAAGGTAGTGTTGTCAGTTGATTTTGGTCCTACTTTTGACAGTTTAGGACAAAATATTTCAATTATGGTGTATTTTGTAGTAAAAAAGTAGAAGTGACTTGCCCTCTATGGGTTGAAACAACGCTATTACAATCGAATTTTTCTAATGGCATGAGATTGAGGCAGATGACGTTTTTTTGGAGGCAAGCTTTCGTCACCGCCCACTATCTCCCCGACCAATCAGCACCGGCTGCTGCCTGCCGCAACCTGTTGCTATTGCACTCTAGCTTCTCCTGCAGCGGCTAACGGCTGCTAACAGCTGCCTGGATGGGAATCGTTAGTGCGCCCGTTCATCGAGTTACCGAGCCGGCGGATCAGCTGTAGATGCAGTGTCACGGCTGCTGGAGTCCTCTCCTAGTAGTTATCTTTCTTCGCTACTAGTGCTGGTAGAGTCATCTCGTTAGAAGCTCGTTAGCGCTAGCAGAATTGTCGATGTGTGTTTATTACTTTTTTTTCTCTTTTGTGTGATTTCGCGGGTGTGAATGGGGCGCAGGGGGGAGGGGGGATCGTAGAGTGCTCCTGGAGTCCCCGCCCATAATCATGGACATTTTGTTGAATTTCAAGCTTAGAGCACGTCATCCAAAACTGAGGGGTTTAGTTCCCCTTTAAAAAGTTAAACTTTAAAGACAAAATTAACATATTCACAACCTAGTGAAATAAAACACTTTTGAGATTCGCTTGATCATGTATGAAACAAGCCATCATGTACTTATCTACAGTAATAGCATCATGGCTATTTCTCAAATACCTAAAAGTTGAGCTGGGGGCGGAGTCAGACACTGACAAAATGGCAACAGCAGAGCAGCCAACTCTCTGGGCCCTAGTTTGCTGGCGCAGCGCAGATGGCGCAAGGTAACGCAGCTGGTCTAATGCAAGTTTCGACCAGCGCAGCCTAGTGCAAAGTCAGATTGGAAGATTGGCAGATCGCGCTGCGCTGAGATAGGCGTGGCCGCGCAGCAGGGGGAGGCGTCACAGATTCAGCTTGGTGCAGTGGAAGTTTTGTGCAAAAATGTCCCGCCGAGGTTGCGCTGAAAGCTCGCCACCTCAAACCAGGTCTACTCTCAGCGCAGGGCGGAGCGCAGCAGGTGCAGTGGAAGTTTGGCTGACTCCTCCATCCATGTCCAAGTATAAAATGACAAACTTGCACACATCGCCCTCCGCGCAGTTAAAGGTGAGGAGAGGAGCTCATTTGATTGGTGAAGATCTGACTCGGCTGTGTCAAACCCACTCCACGCCTTTCTCTCCGCCTCCTGTCTCCCATACCCCGCCCTTTCTCCTACCTCTTCGCCGTTTGCACCGGTAGGAGGGACGAAGGGGAGGGGCTGCGCTGGTCTAAGTCGGACTGCGAAGCCCACCAAACTACATGCGAAATGGACCTAGACACGCCTCGTTCGCGTGGCGAAGCTGCGCTGAGGTTAGACTTCTTTCACCCGGTCTACAAAACAAGGGCCCTCAGTTTCAATATTGCTCTTCAAAAACCTCACAAAGGCTGCGTACATCATTATTACTGTAACAGTGTGCTGTAGACAAGATTGTGCCCTATATGCATCACATGCAGATTAATCCAGTACGTGTTAGATTTTCTGCAATAAATTACCAGGGTGGTTTGTGGAAGTGGAGCTAGCAGGCAGTACAACTGTGTAGATCATTCTGGGAGGTTTAAGGGGGTTCATGATCAGTGTTGACCAGGCATTATTCAGTAACATGTTACTGTAATTTGATTACTTTTTTAGCAACTGAGTAAGGTCGAATTATCATTTCTAAACTAGTATTTAGATTAGATTAGATAGTTACTGTTATGATTGGATGTTATTACATGTTTGACCGCTAGGCGGCAGTACTGGTTAGTAGTCAGCTTACCGTACCATATAACTGGGTAGAGCAAGACTGCATGAAGCCACATGTATGTTGTTGAGAACGTGAGACATTAAACTAAGTTACTTGCTATCAATCACGGCCTCAATCCTTTAACACGAACATGACAAGGTACCAGGAGTAAACGCGAATGAACGACATGGATTTAAAACCCACCGGAAAGTTTGAAACTAACGGGGAAACGACGACGAGATCTGGCGCACCTTCAAACAGCATTTTCACCTGTATGTTGCTGGCCCTACGGGACTCGAGGCAAAGCCGGAAGCAAGAAAAGGTAGCGCTGCTGCTAACAATAAGCAGGGCCACAGGCCATGCGAAGTATTTAACACAACACTCGTCTGTGACATCCCTGATGATAAATGAAAAGTTGGATGTAGTTTTAGCTAGTTTGATGCTCACTGTTTCGCCGAAGAAGAACGAGACCGTACGAGATGTACGTGTTTCATTCTCGTAACTTACAGCGGCAGCATGAGCCCTTCGATAGCTTCCTGACGGGACTTGCGGCTAAAGGCGCAGTCCTGCAACTTCGGAACGCTGAGTGACACCATGGTCCCCGGGACCAGATTGTCCTACGGCGTTGAGGAAAAACAGGTCAGAGAGAGGCTACTACGGTAGATGGATCTGACGCTGGCAGGAGCCCATTAGAGATCTGCCAGGCCAGTGAGCAGTCTCCAAAGGCACGTGATGAGCGTTCAGCGAGATGTCTTGCAGTCGCCTCGTCGCAGAGCGACAGCGCGGCAGCGGTTGGAGCAGTGTCGTATCATCGGAGACGGCGCACACAGACCCGGCCTGCACAGCAGGAGGACGTGATGATAAACTTCAAGCTCTGCGGGCTCACAGCACAAGCCTAGCCAGTGGTCCAGCGTTTGGTAAGCAATGCCCCACTTGCCAAGGCAAGAATCATTAATGCTAAACAATGCTTCTCCAAACGGAAAGTATGGAAGAAAGAAAAAACTGTAAACTTAATAGACAAGCCTGATCCTAAGTGACTCTTTCCTTTGTTGGAATGGTGAATTGTGAAAGTGAACAAATAAATAAGCCAGACAATGTAAATGATGTCACTAAAGAAGATAAGTGGATAGCTCCTCTAATGATAAATGGGAACTGTATCCACCATGAGACTGGACACTGGTGCAAAAGCAAATCTCATAAGCAGGTGTGTATGTGATGGCAATGAAAAATAAGCCTACAAATAAAAAGAAAAGAAACTGGACTGAAAGACTACAATGGGCGGCCAACCATATGTTTGGGCACATTGCACGTTGAGAGTCACAGTTAAAGGAAAAGTGCAGCCACCTATCCTTCTTTGTTGTGAATGAGGGACGGGAATCACTTCTTGGTGACAGAGCCCTGTGAAGAACTGGGGCTTGTGGAAAGAGTGGTATCAATACAACTGATAAATACTCCAGGTAAACACCTAGTTCCTGCTGATGCCCTAATCCAGGAGCAACTACAGGCGAACAGTGGTGAGTGCAACAGACGAAGACATACAGTGGTCCCATGTGAAACATGGGGTCGGCTTTACACTGCCTGTGTCTGACACAAAGTAACAAGACAAATAGCGGAGGCTACAGCAAAGGATGCTGAGTTACAGCATTTCATGAAGAACATGTGATGAGGGATGAGCAGCTGGTTCGTGTCCCGACAATTTTACCATGTCAGAGGTGAGCTTAGTAAGTGGATGGTCCTGCCGTTGAAAAAAGGGCAGTAATGTTTATTCCACTGGCTTTGAGAATGGACATGTTGCACAGAATACATGAAGGCCATCTCGGCATAGAAAAGTGGCAAAAAGAGGGCGTGAGTCACTGTTTTCTTTCCTGGCCTGGACCTGAACAAAGAGACATTGAAACCCTTCTAAGTAAATGTGAAACATGCCAGAATCACAGGAACAAGCAGAGCAAAGAGCCTATGGTGGTAGCTGAGGTGCCGAACAGCACCATGAGCATACCCAAGTAGGAATGGACTTGTTTTTCATCTCAGAGGTAAAGACGATATAAGTGGTAATGGATTACTACTCAAAAATTCCCTAGAGATGGGCGCTACTAACAAGCTCACCCTCAACTTTGGTCATACCACATGCTAAATCTATCTTCGCCAGGCATAGTCAAATCCCACACATCGTGGTGAGCGACTATGGCCCCTGCTTCAGCATCAAAGATTGGCAGAAGTTTGCAGTGCAATATGATTTCAAGCATGTGACGTCAGGCCCACACTATGCACAGTCAAACGGGCAAGCTGAAAAAGGAGTTCATACATTCTCAAGCAACTTCCCAAAGAAAGCAGCTGACAGTGACTCGGATCCCTATCTGGCCTTTATTGAGCTACAGAGCATCAACCTCTTCAGTGCGTCCTATCACCAGCTGAACTGCTGATGAAGAGGAAGCCTACGAACAACATTACTGCCTAGTCATCAAGATGACAAATTAAAGCAAAAAGATCACTCAAAGATTGAACGTAAGCTACGACAACAGAAAATGAATGCAAAAGTCATTCTATGACAGAACAACCAGGCTTCTCCCCTCCACAGAACAACCAACGAAACATTCAGGATTGAGGATGCTGATGGATGGAGTAACAAAAGCAACTGTCCTGCAAGAAGTTTTGCTACCAACGATCGTACACGGTGAAAACAGATGATGGACAACTCCTCTCAGACGCAATCGTCGCAGTCTATTAAAGACTCCTCAAGGGACTGTTGGTGAGCACAGTGTAACCTGTGGTGAATCTCAGGTAACTCCCACACCCGCTATGGACTGAAACACTGACTCTCACACTCCTACTCCAAGTCGAACCTGAGTTATAAGGTCCACTCAAGAAATCAGTAAAGCCTGATAGACAGAACTTATAAAACAAAGAAAAATTCAATATGCATGTTAAAAGATGTTGAACTAAAATGTATAATTGAATGATGTTTTGTAATGGTTTCTAAATGGTCTAAATAGTGGCATAGAGATGAGTTATCCACTCTGATATAAACTGTTTATGACTGCGTATGTGATTGCACAGAGTTATGCGCTGAATGAGAAATGGTTGAAATAAACTGTACAACGAGCTAATGTGATGATTACATGTTAATAGCATTTTACCTTAGAAAAGGGGGATGTTATGATTGGATGTTATTACATGTTTGACCGCTAGGCGAGCAGTACTGGTTAGTAAGTACAGCATACCGTACCATATAACTGGATAGTAGCATGACATGCATGGAGCCACATGTATGTTGTTGAGAACGTGAGACATTAAACTAAGTTACTTGCTATCAACACGGCCTCATCCTTGGAACACGAACATGACAGTTACAAGCCTAGGTTACTACAGTATACACTACCATTGCCAATCTCTCTTCTCCTCTCACCCACATTTGAGCACAAAATGGGCTATACAGTGTTGGCCCGCTCCACTGTCCTACAGTCAGTAATTAGTAATAAAATAATATATTATTACTAATATAATCTAATAAATAAATATTAGTAATTTGGCCCAAAACTGTTTACAAAATATAATTGTTGAATTTAAATGTGACAAAATAAGGGCCCCTGTCAGGAGGAGCACCTCTCTATCTTTTGCAGGCGCCTATGTGCCTGTTTGCTCCACCCATGTATTCACTGCTGCCCCCAAAATATCTGAGAATAGAGAATCTTTTTGCTTGCCCTGAAAAATGTCCCCCTCTTCCCAACCTTTTTTTAAAATTTTTTTTTTCAAAAACATCTTGATTTTCCAAATGTCTTCAGTGTCCCTTGCATTTAAATTTTCTTCAAATTCCTAAAAATATCATACCCTTTCCACACAGGGGCAAGCTTTGTCCTAATTTTCCAATTACCCAAGTAAATGTGTGCAAGAGTGAAGTTGGGAAGTTAAAACTTAACTCAAACTCTTTCTTAAAATGTTCCTCATCCATTAAAGGAGCTGTATTTCCTCACCAACAATGAAAATTAATGAGATGACCCTCTTTTATTTTCATCCCTTGCAAACTTACAAAAAACAAATTGTTCATCATCGTCTGTGAACCAGAGTTAACCAATGAGCACCTGAGGTCTGCCTGCAGGAAACTGAGATAAAAATATTCCTTTTAAGTATTTTAATGTGGTTATTAAAGCAGCCTTCAGCGATCCTTAATAACCCACTCCATCTTCAAAGCCTCTTACTGTAACTTTAAACTTTCGGCTGCAACAAAAACAAACAAACCCTAAAACCAAAACACCTCACCAGGCTTTTATAAGATACAACCTTTATTTTAACACATTTTTTCACACAAGGCTTAAGTTTATCTGGTGAGATTTAGTTTGAAGAATATTTGGTGATGTTTTATTTCACAGATTATTTTACTTCCTGTAGATGTATAATTAAATATTGTTGAAAATTACAGTCAGAATAGAGTTGTATTTTATATCTTATCAAATCATGATTTGATATGATATAAAATTAACTTTTGAATTTTGAAAATGAGACTTAATGAGGGCGGGGGGAAATCTGAACTCTGACCTTAGATGAGGGAGACAGATGTTTGATCAGGATCATCAGAACAGTCCAACAGAATAACGTTACATCTCTAATCAGCCAACAGGAAATACTGTTTATGTCGGAAAAAAAGAGGGAAAATACAGAAGTAGGAATGAAAAACACTGTCTTCTGCAACCTTTGGTCACGACCTTAGAATCAGAGTGATGTTTCATAACATATGTCAGAATAATGTCAGTTTTTAAATTAAGAGAAAAGGTTTTGAATTCATGAAAAAAGAAAATTTTAGAATGAAGTCTGTTTACAAATACAATCAAGGGTGAGGTCATGCAAGGGGTCATACACACCAAAACTCTAGTCAACAAATGAGTAGGCTACAATCTATAATAAACATTTTTTGGACAAAATCTAACCCTAAATCCAGTTTTAAATAAATTTCTCAAAGTTTCTACCAAATTGACAGACAGCTGATTTATCATTGTGGGCTTTCAAATCAACTATGAATCTTTTTTTGTTTTTGTTTGTTTGTTTGTATGTTTTTTAACTAAAAATCCTATTTAAAAATCTCCCAGTAATTGGAACTAAAAATTCATTTGGAGCAAAAACTTTGAGAAGTTTGACCACCCACTAAAATAAAATTAATAAAATTTAAAAACTGCCCGGTAACAAACAAATAAGGCATTATCATTAGATACAAAGTTAACATTAGCATGTTTCCATCAAACAAACAGCCTGAAAACCTAGAAAACAACTCTCATGAACCAGCGTCAGTTAGCATTAGCATGATATTATCATGATTACCGGCTCCATCTGAAACAGTGTGGTGAAAACTTTTCCTCATCACTTATTCTGGGTGGTGAAATCTGCCTGACAACACCTACTGTAAAGTCCCTCCCCTCCCTCCGCCTGGATCTAAACCCCTGCTTAGCATACAGCGCTGTTTGTCTTTTGATCCTCCAGTGCCCTGACCTGCTTTAGAACCTGGTGAAACCCCCTCCATTAGAATATCAAAGTTAATCTAGTTTACCACCAAACTTGTCTTGGGAGGGGCTGAGGCGCTGAGTTTTTTTCCCTCCGCTGCCGAACGTTTCCCTTCCCCCCCGAGGAGAGAGCGCTGCGAGCTGCTCTGTCAGGGAGGAAACCAAACTACTGAACAAACGGGAGGAGGGAGAGGCTGCAGAACCGAAACTGGCCACTGGAAGTTGTAACAGAGGAGAGCTGGGAGGGAGGAGGCTTGATGTTATTGTTTACTGCTGCATCCTCCGAGGGGTTCAAAGGTCAGGAGCAGTGACGGGATATAGGGCTATCGTTGCTTAAATCGGGCCTCTTTTCTGTCAAAGTGAAAACAGAGCTATGGGTCTCAAAGAAGGGACAAAATTCAATATTCCAGTAAGACAACATTGTCCTTCAAAAAGTGGAACGTCCCCTCAAAAGTGACTTGTCTCTGAATGAAATCAGCTCAGGGCCCCCGGTGGTCCCTGCTCTCTCCGTCTGAGACAGACATACAATAGTCCTAAGTGGTCTGGTTTAGGACGGACAAATTAGACGGCCCTGAACACGCCGTAGATTATTGAACCTCATGCACTCAGACTGAACCATGTTTTTTTCTGCAGAAAAGAAGCAGAAGAATGACTTGGTTTAGATCAGAGGAAGGACATCCTGGGGGCCTAATTTTTGAAATAACAAACTGTACCCCAGCGTCCTCGGTTCAGCACAGACTGAAGGTTTTTTTTTAAAGCACGTCACAGTCAAACAGGCGCAAGCTCAGATCGAGACACAGCTCAGACTTCCTTGGTTTGAAGTTGCCCGTTCCACAGTTTGTTGGTTTGGAGCCTGCGGCCATCTCTCCGGGCTTTTTCTCCATGCTGCCTGAAAAGCAGAAAACACAACTGGTACACACACTTCCTCAGAGTGTGTGTAATGTGTGTGAACTCACATATTAGCTTGAATCAATTCTAATAATGACCATGTGTACCTCTGCTGATCCCTGAAGTAAACGCTGGTGTTCACTTCTCTTCCACAGAACGCTGTTTCCTCCCCCGCAGAGAACGCACACGAGCTGATCTGCTGGAAAAGAAACGAAATTAGAGGGAAAACAGCTCTGAACTGGGGGGGGTTTACGAGGGCTGATTATAGACGAGCCTTTCTTTTTTTCCCTGTGCCTTTTGAGGAACTTTGTGTTTCCTCTTGCCCCACATCCATAAGCAGGTCGAAGGTCATCAACGCAGCAAGGGTCAGAGAAGTGGAGAGTTTGTGTAAATGGGGATGAGAAAAGCGAAAGATATTTAAATTCCCTGTGTTTTCAGACGGTCGAACAAAAGAGACAAAGAGACAGAGACAGGAGGCGCTCCAGAGGGCGACAGGGGTCCCTCCGCTCCTCTCTCAGTGCCCGCTGAGCTGCTCTCTCCCATGGGCAGGGCTCAGCAGACGGCCCCCCTCCTGACCCTGGAGCTCCGGAGCTGCTGTTTCCCAGGACCCGGCCTCAAACACACACACACACTCAAACACACACACACACTCAAACACGCACACACACAAACACCCACACACCCAAACACCCACACACACAAACACACGATATAGCAGGTTTATAAGTTCTTGTTCTTCCATTTTTGTGAGGACCAAGAGTGAATGTCTATAGATGGTGATGGGAAAGTTTAAGAAAGTTTGTGATGTTTGTGGAAAGTCGGGAACTTGTCAAAAAGTTGCGACTTGAGTTGATGTATTCTGGAAAATAAACCAATTTTTTGAAAGTGAGGCCATTTGGAAAGAGACTCTCATAAGAAAGTGGAAACATTTTCAGTTTTGACAGTTTTATTGCAAGATGAGAACATTTCATAAGTTTAGAAAAGCAGATTAAATGTGGCCGTTATTTTTAAACATTGGCCTTAGGAGATGACGTTTTGTCCAGTGAGGACACTCAAAGTTGCTGGCCTCTGGAACAGTAAATATTATGTGGTCTTATAGTGCCCCTTTTGTCCGATAGGGCTCTGAAGTCTGGTGTTGAATAACTTTTCTTGTCTTCAGTGTGTTTGACAGCTAAATTCATCCTCTGAGGAACAAACAAACAAACACGGAGAGAAAAGAAGATCCTGGCTCCTCTGCCAACGTTCACATCCACTTCCCTGAGAACCGGGGATGTAAACACTTCCTCCAGCTGGATTGGTAGGATTTGTCCAGGGTCAGAGGTTAGGGGGTCCAAAGGAAGGAGGGAGTCAGTCCCTAAAACAGAAAGAGATCAACACAGACTGGAACAAAGGCAACCGGCGAGTATCTTTGTTTCTAATTCAGATGTGGAAGTTGAAATAAACACACATAACCAAGAAGTCTGATAATTATTCGACTTAATTGTTGATCCTTAGTCATCAGCAAGACTTTTGATGTTCAGACCTCCTCCTGTGAACAATGATCCTCACAGGCTGCTACCAAACAAAAGAACGAGGAAAACACAAGAAAATAAACTCAAAATCCTCATAGATAAATAAATGCATTGAACTGAGTTTGCTCTCTGCCTGTCCAGCCTCGTTGTGTTATAGCTGCTCGACTTATCGGAGCTCCGAGCCAAAGCCCGACCATACCCTCCAAGCAACATGGCACCAACTCAACTCAAAATTAGACCACTGACTGTGTTGAAAAGACAAGGACAGCTCCATGAGGGTGAAGCCAGAGGTCTTATCTTGCTCGCCCCCTGGTGGCTGACTGCAGCGTAGGTCTGAACTCAGGACCTGCCTCCCTCCATGTTAGCAGATGGAGAATGATCCGAACATCCATCCATCTATCAGTCCATTGGTTTTGTACTCATCCTTTGAAAGTATCAAAGCCTCAGCCCACAGAGAAATGCACACATCCTGAAATCTGTGGCTTTATTGTTGTTAGATCACTCAGAAAACAGTTGGCCAATCAAAAGAGAGGCACACAGCCAACAGAGCCAATCAGAACAAACTTGTGATTGGGTGAAGCAGGGGTATGGCTCTAAGTCGCCAGCACAAAGATGGCAGGGATCGTATTTGGGAGTGCCGCTTCAAATTCTAAGGGGTCATATTATGAATATATCACTTTGTGAAGGCTCTTTAACGTATATTTGGGTGTTTGTCTTGTCTTCCGGCCCCCAATATGTGAGAATTGACAAAAACATCTGTAATGTGCAGGCTCCCTAGATTGAAATCCATGTGGTTTTACGAGCTGTTCCCTCAGTTGTCTTCCAGTGATGTAACTAGGTTTCTAATTTGCATAATCCCACCCCGGTAGAAGGGGTAGAGTGGGGCAAGAAGTGGTTCATTTGCATTTAAAGGGACAGGCACTGAAACCAGCCGTTCCGAACAGGGTTGTTTTGAGAGTATGAAAAGAGCTGTGATGTTTGATTCTTGGGGTATTTTGACCAAAGTATGTCACAGACATGTCTTTAAGACACCTGGGGACTATTTTAATTTGTGGAAAAGGGGCATAATATGTCTCCTTTAAAGAGTCGTTATTCGGCCGAAAAGGGTGCAGTCTCCTTCAACCACAGGGGTCTCAGAGTCTGGACACCCACTGATAATAGGATCGGTTCTTTTATAAAGTGATTATCACAAATACATATTTATCCAGAGAGTTCAAATTCCATCTTAAGTACATAGCATGTTTGAAGATTGAAATATGATGTCATATGATTATTTGCCTAAGTGGTACATGCAGTTTGTTTAATAAGAACAGAATTGATTATAAGAAATGTTACACATCACACATGAAAGAAAAAACAAGTTTCCCATTACAATTATCTCCGACCAATCAGCAGTCAGCTGTGTTTTCGGGCAACTGACCCATAGTGTTTGACTGATTAGAAATCAATAAAGGTGAATAGAGTCAAGTACAGTTGAGCTGATAGTGTGCAGTGGAAAAGGGGCTGTTAGACTCCAGAGACATTACGCGGAATGATGATGATGATGATGATGATGACGATGATGAGCACGGATCAGAGGGGAAGATGATCCCAGGAACATCAGAGACCAACGACCGGACGACAAACTGACCTCCTGCAGCTGCAGAGGATGAACAGCTGAAACCTCTGGATATCAGCGTCAGTGTTGTTGTTTTTCCCCATTAGGGTTCAGGGTTTGGGAGCAAGAGGGAAGATGTTGGCAGGATATCCCAGCATGCACCAGGCGGGAGAGAAAAACAAATGTTCCAAGACGACATACTAAAGCAACAACACTGAACACTGGATCCCTGCTCATTTCCTTATGTTTTATAACATCTCAGGAAGTTTTGAAGGCTGTGTGACTCACCTGCTGTAACCTGCACGCACACACACACACACACTGCTCTGTAAACTCCCATCAGATCCCTCTCACCTCTGAAGTGTAAACAGACTTTGAATCAGCAGGCAGTCGGTCGGCGGGCTGAACCAGTGATTACAGGAGAGAGAGAGAGAGAGGAAGAGAGAGGGAGAGGGAGAGGAGGATGGATGATGAAGAGGAGGATGTATGAAAGGAGCTGCAGGAGAGCTTCTCTTCATTAAAACCATATTTAGCTTCAGCTGTGGGCTGCTGCTTCATTAGCATGCATGGGTTCTGTTTGTGTGTGTGTGTGTGTGTGTTAATTGCAGTTGTGACAGAGGTGAAACAGCCAATAAGAGGCCAGCTGTCCTGTTTGCATCTGAAATTACAGTTTTTCTCAGTCGCTTTGGTGCTATTCTCAGATCAGAATGAAAGTTCTCATAACTATTAGTTCAACCTCCACAACATGTAGTCATTTGTCCACATGCATGGTAGCAGTTTCTCTTTCCCTCTGAACAAATTTTGCAAATTCTTTTTTGGACATGTATCAGTTGCTCTCATACAATTCTTCTTGCTGTTTTATTACAACATTATCATTTGTTTATGTCATGTCAGTCAAAATGAACTATACTTATTGAACGCTGACTAGTCCCTTTCCCTAATAAAAACTCAAAGTCCTCAATTTCAATGCTTGAGTCATTACAAGTTACAAAATTGTTGAACTAGTTTTCCAAAATCTGTCAAATTAAATTTGAAAAAAGTTGAGAGAAGCACTGTGAATTCAATGATTCAAACATTTACAGTAAGGCACAACAGGTATGTAAGGTATTGGACAGTAAATTTCAGCACTAATACAATCTGCACTGCTGTCATTGTGTCAGGCAATACTGTTAGATACAGTGGGACAAGAACTTTAATACATTTTAAATTTAGACTTACCGCTTCACTAGAGAATACAGATTTACTGTATTGTAATGTATTACAGCAACTACATCTTTAACAGTACGGTACTGTACTAACAGAATTTTACAAGTAGGAAGCACATTAACAGTATTGTACACTACATTAATAATGGTTGATGCAGTACATGTACTGGTAACATTACTGTAATTTTTACTCTGCAACACATATTATTACAAGACAACCTCACAGAGTTGGAAGAGACTGAGCCCATTACCAAACAATGGCATAAGGTTGAAAGAGAATACAAAGATACGGATGACAATACTGTATCTTTGGGAATATTGAATCTGTTTCAATCGCTACAATTGACAGAGAAGAATTAGATGAAAATGTGACTGGAACGTCTGGATGTGCAGGAAGGATTTACAGTACTCTGTAGGTTTCACTTACTATATGATCTTAGCAACATTGGTTTTACGTAAAGTTGTACCCATAGAGTGTTTCTTATGTTTTGTTGCAGATGACTGTAGTGTATATTTCCTTTGCACAATGCTGTGAACGAATCAGATTTGGCAACGAGCCATATGTAGAAGAAATGTGAAACATACATATTCAGTATCTCCCCTAAATACAGAGAATGTGTATCTTTACTGTAGTTTTCACATGGCTGTACAAATAGTGTATAGTGCTGTCTGGAGCATTTTCAGGTAGTATCCATCACTTACTGCATTGGAAAACACAAGAATTAATAACTGCTGCGCCAGCGATGGGTCGGGACCGGGCTACTTTTGGGCATATTTAGGCAATTCTGAGCAACAAACAGGAGAATTGGAAGACAGGACAGTTGACTTTTAAAATGTCCAAATTTGCATCATTTGAGGATTGAACCCACAACCTCTAGAACCAAAGACCTTTGTCTATCCGCACTGAGCTAATTGACCAGTGGCAGTGCAACAGTGGCTTCACAAAATTGAGTAGGAGCCATTCACTGTTCTGCGCAGGCAGATTTGAAACCACAGTAAAAAGATAAATCAGTTTTTGAGGTAAAATAATGATATTGTATTTGTAAAACATCTAATATGAGTCTAAGATGTTAGGAGCCTTCGCAAATGGTCCAGACCCAAGCTATTTGGATTTTTTAAACTTATAGGTTTGCTGAGATGACCACCATATTTGATCTGTCATCATCACTTCATCACCCTTGCGGGGTCTCGAACGCACAATCTCTGACACCAAGATACCAGCTCCTAAACTCGCTGAACTAATTGGCTGGTAGTGAGAACCTGCTGTGTAGCTTCATTTATCCACTCAGGTGAGTCAGTGCCCGGGTCAGCTGTTGTGATGAAATGGTCAAAAGTCAGAAATTCAGTCATCTAAACAAAAATCTGATAATACAGAAATTGCATCTTGGACAAGCATGGAAATGTTGGTGATTTGTTTTTAATGATGAATGTTTTGCTTCATAAGAGAAAATATGATGTTTCTAAAATCCCACTCTCACATTGACTGCAATTTGTTCCCATGATAGCAGAATTCAAAATGGTTCTCAAAAATTCAGTTTTTGAATTAAAATTCTGATAATTGCTAAACTTCATCAACCATGACTCCAGAATGATACTCATTTTTTTTCAGGAAGTTTGAAAATGTATTTAGCAAGAATTTGATGGTATATGTTTACTGTACTTTTTGCATAATCAAAAATCCGAGAAACAAGTTTTGTGGAGGACGGTCCTGGAGATGCTCTGTAGCAAGTTTGGTGTCAACTGAAGGCAAAAATTGTGGGAGGAGATACAATTTAAAAAATTTACAGTTATTGAAAAAAAACAGAGTGATGGACTTCATAATTTGTAATAAGATAAAGTGGACCAAAGTTTCAGCAGTATTGAGGCTACATTGTGGTGAAGTTTCAACACTGTAGCAATCTACCGTTGGTTTGGTAGGAATATTTAAAGTTTTTAAATTTAAACGCTTATTGTGGCCCACCCTAGGAGGAGGGGCAACATGTCCTTAGGGTTGAGTGAATCTGGCATGGGACAAGAACCTTTGTGCAAATTTTGGTGAGTTTTCGCCCATGGGAAGTATGACTTCCTTGGAAGAAAGAAAGAAAGAAAGAAAGAAAGAAAGAAAGAAAGAAAGAAAGAAAGAAAGAAAGAAAGAAAGAAAGAAAGAAAGAAAGAAAGAAAGAAGAAGAAGAAGAAGAAGAAGAAGAAGAATTCCTAGGAATACAATAGTGTCCCGGCAGCTTAGCTGCCCGGACCCCAATAAAGTGTCCTAATGCAAGGGCGCCGGAATGGGGGGGGCCAAGGGGCCATTGGCCCCCCCACTTTACGCCCCTGCCCTGCTCTACCGGTCACTGATCACCATAGGCCGCCGGTTTCAATAATTCCCCCGGTCCCACCCACATCAAATGCAAATACACAAATAAAACAAAGGCTAGAATAATCTACATTTAAAATCAAATCTAATGCTACTTCTGTAGTGCAAGCGCAGTAGGCTCAATAGTCCCAATTCAAGTCTCTCCGGCCATATGGTGCCCACGTGAAGGCACAGCTGAACGAAGCTTCTCTCCAGCTTCCGGTCGTCCTCCCTCCGCTTATTAGACACCTTCACCTTTCGTCACCTTCTCATCCTGTAGGCTTCAACCACAAACACTGTGGACCAGCAAGTTCAAAGTCCTTCCTAATTAATCATAATTAGAAACGTCTCGTCTCTGACCAAGTGCACCATCACAGAAAGTCAAACATCTGCTCGTCCGGTGAGCGAAGGGAAGTTTACTTTGAAAAATATGCGAGGAAAAGATGAATTAATTTAACCTTAAGTGTTAATAGCCTAGGCTAGTTCAGCTTTGGTGATATGCCTTTAGCTATTTTCAATTCCAGGTGTTTTACAGTTGTTACAGTCGTTTCACCTGGAGATGACGTATCATGCCAGGTGATGAACCGGACTACAGCGGCGAGAGATTTATAGACGTTACGTACATTAATTCCAATAATCAATATTAACTAGGGCGAGTTATGGTGTCTGCTTAATTCCAGCATGTCACTGTCTGTTTACAAAATCACCATCTAGCTTATTCCTAAAGTTTGTGAAGTGTAGTGTGGAGCGTTCAATCAGGACCTGCTGACCGATGTGCAGCTGACAGCCATGACATCCCGAAATAAACCTGAGCCACCAGCTGATCCTCCCTCGCGCACGTCCTGAGGACGGAACAAAGTCTCCTATATTATTTTTTCGTTTCCATTATTCATTTCTAACTGGGCTCGGTTTGCCAGTAAAAACCATAACTTTTGTGAGAAAAAGAAGCGACTCAGAAAACAACAAAATTGGAAACATTGTAATAACAATTGTGACCACAGCTGGCCCGAGTGGTCTAAAACAGCTGTCTTTATGAAGCGAGCACAGTCCCACGTACTGAGACAAAGTTATTTAGCTACATAAAGTCCGAACAATCTGTCTAAGCAGACGTTGACCTTAAGCATTGTTCCTATTATTAAAACATGAATGACAAGAATAAGAGTTGATTAGTACCGCCGCTGCAGACTGATGCGCCACAAGACCTGAGTGCTCATAAACTGTTACTATCGGCTTTTACAAAGGCTGAATTTTCTGCTTTGAATCCATGATGATTAATTTACCTACAGAAAAACTAAAAGCCTGGTAAAAATAACAATTTATAGATCACAAATTCACAAATTATGTTTCCTATTATTAAAAATTCTGATTAAAAATTGGGTCAGGTCGGACCACGGGCTTCTTTTATTTTTTTATTTTGCCCGGGGTCCAGCTGAGAGAACTGCTCCGTAGAGTCCGGCTTGCATTTCAGGTCCATGCATCAACACCTGGATCGGACCGGGACGGGACGATGAGAACCTAGCAGTTTATAGAATCCGCTCAAACGGGCTTTAAGAGGTGTATTCACAACATTTTATTTACTTAAACCTGCAGCCAGACCAGCACAGGAGACCGGAGTATAGGGCTTTCTTTTTTTTCTCTTCTTTTTTTTTGAGAAGTTACGGTCTGGGAGATGCTGGCGGAGGGGGATTACGCATGCATTGTGCTGGTATTACGCATCACGACCGGACACTACAAATGACTATTGCAACCGACCAAAGCAACTAAGTGAGTGTGT
Source organism: Trachurus japonicus (assembly GCF_045865225.1). NCBI lineage: Eukaryota > Metazoa > Chordata > Actinopteri > Carangiformes > Carangidae > Trachurus > Trachurus japonicus. Next base: position 7,500 of record NW_028221254.1, on the reverse strand, counting down.
AAATCTATGCCCCGTAACAACCCAACCTCCATGGCCCCCCCACCTCTAAAATGAATCCGGCGCCGCTGTCCTAATGAAAACATGACAGAGCCATTTGACTATCTTGTTCGTAAACGATGGTGTCAGGACTTCTCATTTTGACGACATTGACAGTTTCATTGACATGAGTACTTGCTTTTGGGGGATGGACAATCCATTTTGAGCAAGTGACGCGCTTTTGCAGGTCATCCACTAGGTTTTGCAGTTTGAAATAATTGTTCTGAGAAATGCACTAACTGTTGTGCAAATGTTAAGAGTGATGTGAGAAAAGCACCAAAGCGATTGAGAAAAACTGTAATCATCACAGTGAAGAGTCTGTTCAATTTAACTTGTGTCAGGAAGCAGATTAGATAGATAGATAGATAGATAGATAGATAGATAGATAGATAGATAGATAGATAGATAGATAGATAGATAGATAGATAGATAGATAGATGGATGGATGGATGGATGGATGGATGGATGGATGGATGGATGGATGGATGGATGGAACAGGTAACAGGTAACAGGTAACAGGTAACAGGAGACTTTATTGATCCCCGCAGGGCAATTCAGTTTCTACAATCCACCATATACACATACAGTCAGTCACACACAGCCTAACACACATATCGGAGGTAGCATGATGGAACATAGGAATGTACAAATGTAACTCATATCTAAAAGTATAAATAAAACTCGATCAAGTGCAATCTTAGGAGAATAAATAAGTAACAATGTTAAGAAGAAGAATAAGAGGTAAAAAAAATATATGTATATGTATTTCTATGAAGATAATATATATATATATATATATATATATGTATACATACATATAAATAAGAAGGATTCACATAGTCAACTCAGCATTTAACAGCACGACTGCTGAGGGAAAAATGACCTGCCATATCTATTGGTCTTTCTGGGAGGCAGCGCGTAGCGCCGGCCTGACGGCATAAGTGCAAATTCATTTTTGAGAACATGATCATGATTCATAATGCTTTTGGCTCTTTCGGACGGACGGACGGACGGACGGACAGATAGATAGATACTGACTTTCAAGATTCCGGCCAGGAGAACAAAAAACATGGCCGACATTTATCTCATTTTTAGTGGAGAAATTAATTTTTATATTTTGAGTTTGTGTTTGTGTGGCAAGGTGAAGAGGGCCCGGGCGGGGATTGAACCCACACCTTCCGGGTAAGAGTTACGCACGCTTGCCAGTCACCCAAAAGGACATCCCCTTGGCCAAGTAGCCAGGGCACATGATCAATTGGAGGCATAGTGACAGGACCACCACTGTCACATTTGCATAAAATCATATACATATTTAATTACATTTAAATCTACACAGTGAATGTACATAATCAGTCACTTGCTCATTTTTGCGAAGATTTAAAATGTACATAACAGTTACATAATTCAAGGGCCATTATTGTAACCCCTCTACATTTTTGCACTTTGGACCAACATAGCCAGGGTATGTTTTTTCTATGAGACTGGGTTGGTGTTGGTGAGGTTGTAACCCCATGTTTTTTATTCAATTCACTACACGTGTGGATAAATAAATAAAAAAAATTTCACAATAAAATCACGTTGTCAGAGTTTTTAAAACAAAGTGAGAGTTTGAAACACGTGGACTGGACACTGGTCTTGAACAAAGCTCTTTAATAGGCCTGATCTGAGATGAAACACAAATATTGAGTCCCAGGGGGAAACTTCAGACCTGTGAAACACAACGGGATTCAGCTGGCCCATTGCCAATGGCAACGGGGCCCCTTTCTTAAGCCCCCCCCAAAAAAAAACCTGCCGAGGTGCCAGCTCGTCAGCTGGATCAGGACCAAGAGGTTTTTGCAGGTGAACCACATACCAGAACCCATGTTGCCATACAAATGACTTTAAATTATGATTTTAGGAGAGAACATGTGGGTTAATGAGAAATTACCTGTTTGATGTGAATATCCTTTTTTTAGGGGGGGGAGGTTTAATTAACTTCACTTGCACCTTATACCTGCTCTGAAATCCAATATAACTAACCCACATTTTGAAATACTGGCAGTGAAAAAGGCATAAACACTGAAAAGACCAAGGTGACATTATCATCTCACATCAATATCAAATTTGTCATTTTAACAGACCAAGAACATTAAATTAGATAATTGGAATTTGCTGTTAAATTTCTTATGAATTGTTTGTCTGTTGTTTTGTTTTTTGAAACAGCTTTTTAAACTACTAGCGTTTTCCTTAGATTTAAGACAATGTGGGACACATAAGTTCCCAATGTCCCATACATGCCTCCACATTCTAACGATCAGCAGATGCTATGAAATTATGAATGTCCACCTCAAAGGGCCCCGCATGCAGACCATCCAGGAGATAATTTGATTTACAGATGTTCCCTAAACGCCTCACATCAAGACAGGCAGACGTCAGTGGAAGCTTACAAGCAATCAAAAGGCTAACATGCTTCATTTTAATAGATAGTAGCCTTACCATAAAACGCCTCATCACAGATTAATGTTAGCTTGCCACAATTCACGTAATTCCCCTGAAACACATCATATGTAGAAGATCATTCGATGTTATAAGTTTACAGATATGATTTAGGGCCAATTTTATTTATTTTTATTTATTTCCATACAATTACATACTTCACATGGATTGCACATATTTACATAATGTACACATAGTCACCATAAATGAAAAGGAGCAGGATGAAGAAATACTTATAGTACCTGCCCTTTCTATTGTTTTAATTGCATTGGCTTAATATCAACACCAATATTACCACTATTTCAAAAAAGATGATTAAACATATAATAATACCAAGTAAACCAAACAAGCAAAAAAAACATTGGACACCGCTCAGACTATCTAACTTTTCTTTTCTTATTCTTCCCTTGCCTTTTCTCTTTCTCCTTCTTCTTTTTAGTAGGCGCTTATTTTTTTTTCTTTTTTAAACATTTTCTTAAACTGATATATACTTAGCCTTGCAAATATGTTTACAAGATGTCTTACAGTTGTGCAGCAGCATCACACGCAGTCAAGAACACTCTCACTGGTGATATCAGAAGTTCAAACTGGGATGATCACTGTGGAGCACGACACCAGTGATATGAACATCATCTCTCATCGTGGGGCTCATGTTCTGGTGCTGGTCCCAGATTGAACAAACTGAGCGGTCCTACTGGTGTGAGTTTGTTTTGTCTGAACCGAAGTCCAGTCCCGTTTGAGTAACTTCACTGATCTTTCCACGCAAGAGGAGAAAAAAAAACAACCATACAATATAAAAATAATTCCAGCTAATGTTTTTTCACATTGATCCTGAAGCTCTAGTTTATAAAAGTGTGGTGTAAAAGGGCGAACACCCCTCTTCCTGTGAAAATGAAAAAGTAAAGATTTGGACCCTGGACTTGAGTCTCTGTTTCTTTAACGAGCAATTAGCATGAAAATCAAGTCGTTTTTTTTTTTTCTTTTCCAGCCTCTCTCTCCATCCAGAACCTGATTACAGCCCTCAACCTGTCAATCACACACTCGATTACACACACAACACACACCAGCACTGCACCGACCCTAACAGACACACACACACACACAGTCACTCATGGGCCCCGCTGTTGACACTTATAAAACCATGAACACACACATGCACAAAAGAACCAGACCACTCACGCTGACATCTTCCACCTTTTGTTGTTTGGCAACCAGTCAGACTCCAACAAGAGGGGAAATTAGTGCTGATGATAAGTGTTGCGTATGTTACATGTGTACGTGTGTGTGTGTATGTGTGTGTATGTGTGTATCAGATGGAACAGTTTCAGGTTTCTGTTCATTAACGAGCCAACTGCAAATACAGCTTTTCTGCTCTAATAAGCACCAAATCAGCCTCCACCTCCCTCCCTTCCCTTCCTCTCCTCTTCTCACGCTCCCCCTGCGTCTTTCTCCTTTCCATGGCTCCATCGTCAGAACCAAAGGGGATTCCTATTCTCTTCCTCTCACGAACGGGTAAAAAATTACTACAGATGACCAACACACATGGAAAAAAAAAAAAAGAAAAGAGAACCGTCAAACTGCTTTTTGTTTTATTTTGAAGGGACATCAGGATGTTTACCTTCACGTCAGATTAATGTGAAAAGCATCTGTATCTCTGGTTCTCTCTGTCTTATCATCAGGGTGATGGGGTCGCCATGGAAACATTCAGGGGTGAGAGGTCACAATATACAAGAGAATGAGAACGTGGATAAATAAGACTTGCTCAATTGTGACTGTATGATAATTTATATATAACCCAATCTCAAATAGAGGCGGTTAAAAGTAAATAAATGAGAGACTCACTAACAGCTTCATCAACAGCTCTAATTATTATTCAAGCTCCTGTCATCTCATTAACATGTGCCTAATTTAATAAGACAAAAAAAACAACTCTTAATGAACCCAGTGGGACTGATCTGTCATGGAAATAAACAGGAGTGAGTGGGTTCCCTTGACAACTAGCAGAGACCAGTGATTGGTTCATGGTTTCCGTCTGAATATGTGTTAGAAACATCCAAAAAGTGTGAGCAATTTTCTGTTTTGCTGTAAAATTGTTTTGTTAATATTCAAGATCCATTCAAAATTGTTCATTGTCATCGTCTCCTGCAATAAGAGTCACGTGCAAACTTTCAGAGGACATGACGATGTACACATTAAATTTACAGAAGTCCCCCTGAATGTCTCATGTATAGAACTATTATCTAATGCTACAATTTAGAGAAGTTCTGTAAAAATTCTGACATGATAAACCACTTGTCATTTTTATTCTTTTTTAAATTATCTTTATTTTTAATTCCTCATTAAGTTTTCTTACCCATATTTTGGGCATAACTTTTATGTAAATCACTGTGCAGCACCTTGGGAAACTTTTATGTTTTGAAAATGTGCTAAATAAATGAAGTGGATTGGATTGGATTGTACTTCAAATTAACAGATTTCCCCTGAATGCTTCACATGCTAATTTTAAACATAAATTTACAGATGTGTCATACACACATCAACTTGCAGACTATGAGTATACACTGACATTCATAGATGTTCCCCTTAACGCCATCCCTTGCAGACTAACAATTGCTCCCACATGAAGCCCATTCTAAGATGGTGCAATTTTCCAGAGGTTTCTTGAATGTCTCAACACGTGCAAAAATGTGTCAAAAATAGGTCGTCAAGTAACAAGATTCCTGATGCCTTCAGGTGCTGTGGGAGAAACGTTTATACGAGTATCAAAAGATACAGAAGCAATTAGTGATACACTGATGTTCCCGTCATTTAAATCTTTGATATTTAATTATTGATGCAGATGTGAACACGTTCACAGGCTGCACAGCGCTGGTTTAAAGTGGATTGATTTACATATTAGATGCGGTTCAGAAACTTCTAGACACCTTCCTGTCTGAACCAAAACATTGTTAAAGGACACACACGCACAAGGTCAGGAAGACACACTCACCATACACACACACACACACACACACACACACACACACACACTAACCAAACACACACACACACACACACACAAGCTGGAAACTAGAAAACGTGGTTCTGAATCTTCATATGAAGAATAAAGTGAGGAAGAGAAAATCAAAAGAACACGAACAACACTGCTGCTTTAAGAAACCAAGACTTAGGACTGTCCAGAGGACTGAGCTTGTGAACATAACAGACTGGTACAAAAACCTCTGTCAGGATTACCACGCACACACACTTACGCACGTGCACACACAGCCAATACTGTTCCGCTGAATTCACAGAGACATGACAAATATAAGCTGGAGGTGTCAGGATAAGTACACAAAGGAAGACATGTGTGCGCAGACCAGACACACACAGAGCGCAGTGCAAATTACTTTTCAACACTTGGCTCTGATTGGCTCCTCCACAGCATGCTGAAACACTGACATACACACACACACAGACACACACACAAGTGCATGCATTCAGTCAGACAAAAGGAAATGTCAGCTCATACACAATCTCTGATGTCAAACATGAGACGCTGTGTGTTTTGATTGGATGATTGACTTCAGCCGTCATATTTATTTACTAAACTTTAAAAACTCCTGAACTGACTGGAAAACCAATATAACACCCACACATAACATACCGTCACTTTAACTCACAGGCCTTTTTTACCACTTCTGTGTTTTATTTTGAAGTGTTGAATATTTGTGGTCATATGGGCCAAAAACACATTTACATCTCCGAGTAGTTTTAACCATCTCATGGATGTTTTCAGAGTGCTCCACTAAAAGTAGAGCAGAAAGATTTCAGGTAAAACCAAAAAAAAAAGAGAGAGCAGAGAGAGAGAGAAAACCAAATCCTGCAAGGTAGATGGTGGTGGTTAGTTGTGACATCACAAAGTTGAACAGAAGACCTGACAGGTGGTTTTAAGGCTCATTTTCTGAGCACCAGTTGTGTGCATTTCTCTCGTGGACTGAGGCCTAGATAGTTTCAGTATTAAGTATTAAATAGTATTAATAGACAATCTGAAACCTGATTTAGTAATCAAAAAAGATATGGATGCGATATGGATTGTATACGTACGATATAGGACCTTTAACACCAGAACTCACTCAGTCATAATTTCCTATTTTTGCACTAGAAAACACAGGAAGTTGGTGAAACACTAACCATAATAAATTATAACCAAAATTTATCAGACGCAGAGTTTTGATGAAGAATTTTATGATGCTCCAGTTTCTTCATCAGAGAATCAGGTCAGCGTCTTTGATATGGAGATGTTTGGTTTGTTCTGCAGAGCAAAGGATTACAACCAACGGGAGGGAATCAAATCACCTTCCAACTAACACGCTGCGGCTCATCAAGAATTACTGGTATTTAAATAATATCCCACATTTATTTAAATTCAAGTTAGCAACTCTTTCACACATCTCTCGTTTACTCACATCTCTTTCTTCAGCTGGAGTGAAGTCCTATGAGTAAATCTTCAGTGTTTTTCATTTTTTAGAGCTCAATCACATCGTTTACCATCACCCACTTCTCTGTATTTCTTGATGTTGTTTGTAGTGTGTTGGCTCAAATTTCTCAGAGTCTGTCACAAACAGATGAAATGTAAAGTTTTCTGAAATCTGGAAGTGCTAAATCTTCCATATCTCCGGTTAAACAAAACTCCATTTTAAACTGTGAACAGTAGATGAGGAGTTTTCTCTGCACTTCAGATGTGGTTTTACTGTAACTGCACTGGACCAACATGTGGTGATCAGGCTCAAATGATCCTGTTAATTAAGGATCCAGCTGATATAAACCATTGCAGGTTTAGTGTTTTGGTGTTTCCAGGGGACAATAAAAAGTGAATGGACCAGGCTAAGCACACACAGACCTGGAACAGTAACATAATGTGGTTGCTTGTATGTTCAACTGCTTTAAAGTTAAAGAGTAACAAAGGCAATTAATAACAAGTGCAGTCATTGTTGTTTAGTGCCACCG
>NW_028221253.1:0-7621 GCF_045865225.1 Trachurus japonicus | reverse complement strand
AGAAGTAAGTGGTCCGGTCGTTTTCGCTAATGCTGCGTTCCAGGCAGGCTTTTGAATTCGTAAATTACAGCTTCAAGTCACAACTTACGACTTTGTAGCGTTCCAGGCAACCCACTCGTGTTTTTCCGACCTGTTTTACCGGTGAAAGTCACTATAACGGCCACTCGTAACTTCCGACCGTGAAGTGGTACCAGTTCGATCTGGTACGAGTTCACCGGTCGGAAGTTACGAGTGGCCGTTATATAAAATACGAGTTTCCTTGAACGCACCATAACAGTCCTCGTCCCTACATCGCCACATTCACGGCGTCCCTTGGCTGCACACACAGCCCTGCATGCCGTTCTCTCTCCTCATTGGATAAAAACTGTAGGATACGATAAATGTTTTCTCCTCGGCTCAGAGCAGAGCAGAGTGACTGAGAGACCCGTGTTTCGGTCCAAACACTCTATGTAAGTGATTGCTGTCGGAAGATATAACTATTTAAGACTTATATTAACACAAATATATCACTTACTTCTGCTTTAAAGAACATGTTACAAAATGACTTTCAGCTTGTTTGGAGTTTGACGTCTTTCTTTATTTCCAGTCAGTTAATTCCACTGAGAGGCGTCACTAACTAACTGTTCATCATGGTTTTGATTTCGTCTGTAACAGAGATGGAGTTCGACCTGGACAAAGCTCTGGAGGAGGTTCCCATCCACGTGGAGGACCCCCCTCCTCCCTCACAGTCATTGGACAGGATGTCGGTCTACCAGGGAGACCTCCCCCCTCCCCCGCCCGCCGCCGCCGCCGCTCCCCCACCGCACACAGACTCTGTGTGTCTGAGCGAGCTGCTGCCTGTGGAGCACGTGACGCTGGAGCATCGAACCAAACATCGACCCAAACCAAAGAAGAGGACGAAACCCAGTCGACCTCATGTAGGTGTCATCAGTCATAAGCATTTATTCACATTTTATAATAAGAGTTAAAGCTCCAGTTGGTAAGTTGACGAAAGTGAAAGTAAACTCCGCGACTTGGTCGGAAATTTCAAGACAATACTCCGTCAGGTCCCTTTATGAACCTCTGCCAAGCGCCCCACACACACACAGACACACACAAAGTAGCCATAAACGCACCCACAGAAGATGTACCGTATCCATAGCACGACGTGTAGGAGCGGCGATTGGCTGCTCCTCCTGCTCCCTCTACCTGACTGGTGGAGAATCGTCGGGCGCGGTGGATTTTGGCAAATACGATTACAGGCTGTAGGTGGAGCCAGAGGAGTTGGATTTTGTCCTAAATTACTCATTTAATGTCTGACCATCAGAATATAGTGACAGTTCCAGCAAATATGACTGAATAATTGTTACCAACTGAAGCTTTAATTAGAAGAGCTAATAAAAAGTGATTTATTTTTTAATAAAAAATAATGTTTTTCATATTCAACCCTTTAAAGATTGATTTTCTGTTTATCTTTTCCAAAACTCATTACTTGAAAATAGAAAAAAAAAATCTTTGGCACTGATCTGTTAGTGAAATCTCAAGAATCAATCAATTGACCATTGATTAAAACATTATTGATGACCAAGGTGGAATAGTTCTTTTTCTTCTGTAAAAGTAAATACCTACAATGTAAGTCACTCTACTGTATTTTTTATGCTTTTATTTTCTTGCCACCATCGACCTCTCAGCGGGAAGCAGCCAGCAGCTCAGCGCCACAAGAGCCGGAGCAGAACAGCAACATGGGAAAACTGGACGAGGGTCTGGACGACTTTTTCTCCAAGAAAGTCACCAAACTCGGCTTCAAGTGAGATTTTCCAATGTTTTTGTTACTTTAAAGCAGAAGTAAACGGAATGTTTGTGTTAATATAAGTCTTAGATAGTTATATCTTCCGACAGCAATCACTTATATAGAGTGTTTGGTCTGAACACGGGTCTGTCAGTCACTCTGCTCTGCTGTGAGCCGAGGAGAAAACTTTCCTTGTATCCTACAACCTTTATCCAATGAGGAGAGAGAACGGCATAAAGGGGCGGTCCTCTCTGTGTGTGCAGCCAAGGGATGCGCGTGAATGTGGTGACGTAGGGACGAGGGCGGGGACTGCTAACTCCATCGGCTGACAGGAAGTTAGCCAAAACGACCGGATCGCTTACTTCTGCTTTAAAGAACTACTTAAAGTGTTGCTATGGCCACGTGGATAACATTAGCATCAAATTCCCGTGTGCACTTTTTTAATTCTAATATTTTTTATCTCCGTCAGACTTCCCTCCGTCAGAGGTCAACCGTCCAGCTCGCAGGATTTGGCGGATAAGAAACGCGAGTCCAGGAAGAGCGGTTTCTTCAACCTCATCAAATCCCGGACGTCGCGCTCAGAGAAGAGCCACGGAGCCGCCGCCATCACCCCACCTCAGCCCGCCTCCTCCATCACCCCCGCACCCGCTACGCCCGTCAGCCCCGTGACCGAGGAGGTGACGCCGACATCGACACCGACACCGACGCCCCTACGGCCACCGACGCCGCCCGCGAAACCCGCCGCAGCCGTGTTCGAGTCCCATCAGGAGCTCCACAGGGCTCCGTCCTCGAACCACACGGACTCTGAGGTGGAGTCTGGTCCGACCGCTGCTGCTGCTGCAGAGGAGGAGAAGGAGAAGGAGGAGCAGCAGCAGCAGCAGGAGGAGGTGGTGGAGAAGAAGGAGCATCCACACATACCCCGACATATTGGGGTTCCTGTGATGGGAATGGACCTGATGGCGGAGATGAGGGCGAGGATGGCTGTGAAGAAGGTGGGTGGAGTCGATAGATAATATATTAATAGAGCTTTAAAAAAAAAGTATTAGAGGTTCTGCTTTTGAGTTTGAAGCAGAATAAATACAGTCACAGTTTCTCTCTGTCTCTGTTTTCAGTCTGAGTCGTTGACCGACAAGACGGACGGTGACAAAGGTGAGTTTGTTCAACATCCTGGCACGTGTGTTGGATTTAACAGCCACAAGAAGGTTGAATGTTGCGGTTTCATTATCATCATTGCCATAATCCCTATAGTCATAGCAGTAGGTTCGTTACCTTTAATTGTCGGTGCAAGCTATTTTTAGAACGGCGGAGCAGAGCCGCGAGCTGCTCAGAGCTACGCTACGGAGGCTCATGGGATTTCTTGGTTTCCCTCATCAAACTCATCAAATACACAATCCAACAACTCCAAAACGCTCTGGTGAACAAGTTGTGACATGCACATTCACCACGCTATGAGATAATAACAGAACATTACCAGACAGAGTTGTTTTCAAGGTAAATTCATGCAAAACCACTGATACGTGTTGCCTTCAGGGGCAGTTTTTCATCAAGCAGTCTCTGCATTTACCTCTAAAACGGCTCCGTCTCATAATGTTACGTTATTATCTCATAGCGTGGTGAATGTGCAGGTCACAACTTGTCCACCAGAGCGTTTTGGAGTTGTTGGATTGTGTATTTAATGAGTTTGATAAGGGAAACCAAGAAATCCCATTAGCCTCCGTAGCGTAGCTCTGAGCAGCTCGCGGCTCTGCTCCGTAGTTCTAAAAAATAGCTTGCACCGACAATTAAAAGTAACGAACCTACTGCTAAAACTATAGGGATTATGGCAATGGGCCAATTTGCCAAAATGTTGAACTATCCCTCTCAATTCATCACTGTATTGTGTTGTGTTGAAGACTTTGACCCCTAACGACTGGAGATATCTGCACTATTACTACACACAGTACTGACGCTCATTAATCAAACACAAAGTTAAATCAGACCTGTTGTCCCTGCAGATGCTGATGAGGCCAAACCAGAGCCAGTTCCCAGGTCCAAACCCCCAGCGTCACCCCCAAACCACCTCCACCTCAGGCCGCCAAACCACAGGGGCTTCACACCGCTGGCCACACCAGTCCAACCAGTCCAACCAGTTCAACCAGTCCGACCAGTCCCAGAACGAGCAGCTCCTCCATTCATGGTAGGTGGACCAGGAGATCACATTGTTCTTTATTATCGCCTTAGATTTGTTCTCAGAGTCGTTTCATTGGTTCTTTTATTGATCTGTGGTTCTCAGACGACTCTGCTGAGGCTCCGTCTGGCAGCTCCCCCTCTAAAGGACCACTTCCTGCTCCTCGCCTCAAGAGGGCGCCATCGGAGCAGGAGCGAGAGAGCACCAGCAGCAGCTCTGCAGGACCCCTGTCTCCATCACTGGACGGTTGGTGGTGCACAACACAAATCACTTCATATTAGGCATTTTAGGGATTTGTTGCAGTATAAATAGTTATGTTACAAGATTAAACAAAATAAAAAACCTAATTTCATGAGAATAAACTATAGAAAGGTTTTAAATATTAACTAAATTTGTATTGCAGGGTTCCTACACATTTGAAATTTCAAAATTCCAGACTTTTTCCAGACTTCTCAGTAAAAAAAAATCTAATACTTTGTATTTTGTGACATTTGAGTAAATAGATGTGTATCATGTAAATAAATCATGCAATTAAACATTTGTTTTCATTATTCTGAATTTGTATGCCATTATTTCACCAAATAATTTCCAGGAGATTGTAGCTAGGTACAACAGCAAAATAATTAACCCAAATTACGTCAGATAAGACCAAACCCAGATAAGTATTAAGATAAATAAATTTCCATAGTACAATAGTTTCCATTTTCCATACTTTTCCATACCCGGAAATGTATGAAATCAAATTCCAACAGTGATGTAAAATAATATTTACACTGATTATTTCTTCTTTAATCGTCCCCTTAAATTTCTTGTGGTTACCCTAGCTGGACCTTTGTGAAAACTGCAGCTGCTTCCAGAAAGAAAACCAGCAAAGTGGTTGAGAAAGAAAGACAAAACAAGAGAAACAACATAGTCATTCCATATGTGTCTGGAGTATCAGAAAAACTCAGGAGGATCTTTAACAAACACCGTATCCCTGTGTATTTCAAACCCAGCAACACACTCAGACAGAGATTGGTACATCCCAAGGACAAAACACCACACACCCACAAAAGCAATCTGGTGTATGCAGTCCAATGCAACGAGGAATGCAAAGACCTCTACATTGGAGAAACAAAACAACCACTGCATAAACGCATGGCCCAACACAGGAGAGCAAACTCCTCAGGACTGGACTCTGCTGTCCATTTACATCTCAAGGAGAAAGCCCACTCCTTTGAGGACAGCAATGTCCAAATCCTAGACAGAGAGGACAGATGGTTTGAAAGAGGAGTCAAAGAAGCTATTTTTGTAAAAGTAGAGAAACCATCCCTCAACAGGGGAGGTGGCCTGAGACACCACCTATCTCCAATTTACAATGCTGCCCTTTCATCCCTTCCCAGGAGATTCAACAATCTAGCCTCAAAGAACAACCACTGTTCACAAGTGGCAAGTGGCTCCAACGACTGTCGTTATAACACAATAGGGCACTAACGAAGTCGAAACCAACCTTCCATCAAAGGCAGTCATTTAAACGACTGTCGTTGGCACTTGGAGCACAAATGGGAACCAGTGACATCATCACCCTTGTGAACGCCCACACAAGAGGTTAAATAGTGAGTCTCCACACCAGATAGTTGGACCAGTCCCAGCCTGGTCAGATGCGTACATGAACTGATGAAGCCTCTTGGATGAGAGGTGAAACGTCTTCCTAGACAAATAACTAAGTCCAGTTGCTTTCGATTTAACCTCCTTTGAAATACTATGACCTGGGCAAATGAGAATATGCACCGGCTTATTGCAGAACAATTTGGGTTGGCTACCCTAAGAATGGTGCGGGAACATGAAAGGTTGGCTCGGAAAATTGCAGATTATAGGAACCACCTACGGTTCAGTCTGAGATGCAGACAACAAAGGCTTACACCAACTAGCCTACGCTTGAATTCCACTATGAGAGGGCATAGAGTGGAGAAAATCATGGAAAAGGCTCAAAACCAACTCCTTAACGAACGAATAAGACAGGTCAATTTCACTATCGAGGGGCTAAAAGTGAAAACTGACCACTCACTGCTTAAACTGAAAAAACATTTACCTAGCTCCATCATGGAGAAAGTTGTGGATTTCACCCAAAAGGCACAACTATCACAACATAACAAAAGCAAAGAGAGACAAACCAAGAAATTCCGCAATTTACAATCTCGACGTGTTGACAATAACACAGAAATACTCACATGGGGGCAAAAAACTGACCATTCAGCACAGAAAGAAACACAAAACAGATGGGTTAAGAATTTGTCTGACAGAGAACTCACCCAACCTGAGAAAGAGGTCCTAGCCAAAGGCTTGAATTTTGCCATGACACCGAAAGAGCTACCTATAGTGGATTTGATTACAGCTACAGAATCTGCTATAAGGAAAAACAACTTAACCGGAACTGAGGCAGATCAGCTAAGGTTAAAAGTGTCAGCGGCGGTGGCCGAGGCTAAGGTCCCCCCTCTAACCTCACTTTTGAGGAGAGGAAAGCAGTGACGGCTCTGAGCAAAGACCAAAACATTACAATCCTCCCAGCAGACAAGGGTAGATGCACAGTTGTGCTCAATACAACTGACTACCAGGCTAAGATATCTACACTACTCAGCGACTCTAACACTTATGAAACTCTGAAACGAGACCCGACCAGTGGCTATAAAAAGAAGGTGATAGAATGTCTACAACAATTACAAAAAGAAGGGGTCATTGACAAAACACAATACTACCGGCTTTACCCCCAGGACTCAACCCCATGCCTATATGGACTCCCCAAAATCCATAAAGAAGGGTCCCCGCTCAGGCCCATTGTCAGCAGCATAAACTCGGTCACTTACAACATAGCCAAACACATTGCTAATATCTTGGCTCCTTTGGTGGGAAACACCCCACACCACATCCAAAACTCTATAGACTTTGTGGATAAAGTCCGGGACATAAAAATGGAACCAGATGACACTATGGTATCCTATGACGTGACTTCTCTTTTTACCTGTATCCCAACTATGGAGGCTTCGGCCACAGTAAGAGAACGACTCACACAAGACAACTCCCTGCAAAACCGAACAAAACTCAAACCCGGACATATTTGCCAGCTTCTGGATTTGTGCCTGAACACCACATACTTCCAGTTCAACTGCAAATTTTACAGGCAAAAACACGGCTGTGCCATGGGTTCACCAGTATCCCCTATTGTGGCAAACCTGTACATGGAGGAGGTAGAGAAAAAGGCTCTAAACTCCTTTGAAGGAACAACACCGAGCCACTGGTTCAGGTATGTGGACGACACATGGGTTAAAATCAAAACCAAAGAGGTGCAAGCTTTTACCGAACACATTAACTCAGTGGACAAAAACATCAAGTTCACCAGAGAGGATGTCAAGGACAATAGTCTGCCTTTCTTAGATTGTGACGTCCATATGAAAAAGGACAGGAGCCTCCACATTGGGGTATACAGAAAACCCACACATACAGACCAATATCTACTTTTCGACTCTCACCACCCTCTGGAACATAAGCTTGGGGTTATCAGAACTTTACAACACAGAGCTGATAACGTGCCCACCAGCTCACAGGCCCAAGGGGCAGAACACAAGCACCTGAGAGGCGCCCTCACAACTTGTGGTTACCCTAGCTGGACCTTTGTGAAAACTGCAGCTGTTTCCAGAAAGAAAACCAGC
>NW_028221252.1:0-5036 GCF_045865225.1 Trachurus japonicus | reverse complement strand
CCATTTTGGTAACACTTTATTTTAAGGGGTCCTTGTTCCTGTGTAGTTACCTAATTAATTACAGTGTAATTACCTATGTAATTGCATGTAATAGCATGTACTTACATTGTAATTACATAGTGTATTTTGGTGTACTTACAGGTCCTTGTTACACTTGTAATAAGAAATGCTTGTTACAATACAATACAAGTGGCCTCTCTCTTTGGGGAAGGGGTACATCTGCAAGAAAAATGGGTGAAACCACAACCCATGTTGCCTGGGCAACCTTTTCCATCAATCTTCCTCCTGCCTCTTGAGTCTTGGAACATTTATGCTGTTTCACAACTTAGTCTATGTAACAGTTGTGTTAATACACCGTTGTTACTCTTTGATACAGTGTAATAAGAACATTAAAGTGTACCTGCTGGGATACCTCAGTTCTTAACCATTAACTGCAATAACCAGTGTCTTCGATAGTGTACCACGTGTGCTGTTACACAACTTAGTATATGTAACAGTTGTGTTAGTAGCCTACACCGTTGTTACTCTTTGATACAGTGGAATGAGCACATTAAAATAAAGTGTACCTGGGTCGGGATACCTCAACTCTTACAAATTAACTGCAATAACCAGTGTCTTTGTACTGTCTTTGAGGGTTAAAAAAGTGTGTGCTTTTGTTCAAAGAAACCACGTCCGAGTGAGTGGTCTTCTCTTTGGTTCAGAGAAACCGCGTCGAAGTGAGCGCTCGGCTCGTCAAGTCCAGCTATGTTGTGTTTTTTCTGTTGCATGCTCACTTCTCATGCTCGGGTGTAAAAGTGAGCACAGACGGCTAAACAGACTGCTAAATAATATTGTTGGATGCTTTTGCCTTGGGGAATGTCTATCTGTGAGTAGAATATGTCAATAGTGTTACATGATTGTGTATTTTTGTAATTAAGACATGATTAGTTATGTTTTCGGTAAATATACCTTGCTAGCTTTCAGTCTATGCTAACTCTTTTCATTTTGTTAATCTGGATGCTAATTGAAGTGTACCTATTCATGCAATGCTACTGTAAGTACTGTAAGTAAATTGTGTTTCTGTGATCATTTCAGTTTTACGGAGGAGAAATAGAGGACTCCATTAAAGGACAGGAAAAGATCAAGCCTTGTGGTTTTTTGGGGATAATAAAAATAAAGGACGATAAGGAACACTGAAATGCATTTTTTTGAGTGTGTGGTTTTATGCATACAGATTGCTGATGATGTTTTCAGTTCCATATGAATTGAGTTATCCAGCATTGTCTCATTTTCTGAAAAAATGCTATTCTAGTTATTGGTTTATGTAAAAATACTTGAGTACCAAGTTTCTGCATGATGTTACATGTAAGTATGTAGCAGGTACACTTTATTTTAATGTGCTTATTCCACTGTATCAAAGAGTAACAACGGTGTACTAACACAACTGTTACATATACTAAGTTGTGTAACAGCACACGTGGTACACTATCGAAGACACTGGTTATTGCAGTTAATGGTTAAGAACTGAGGTATCCCAGCAGGTACACTTTATTGTGCTTATTACACTGTATCAAAGAGTAACAACGGTGTAGTAACACAACTGTTACATATACTAAATCGTGTAACAGCACACGTGGTACACTTTATTTTAATGTGCTTATTACACTGTATCAAAGAGTAACAACGGTGTACTAACACAACTGTTACATATACTAAGTTGTGTAACAGCACACGTGGTACACTATCAAAGACACTGATTATTGCAGTTAAGGACTGAGGTATCTCAGGTACACTTTAATGTTCTTATTACACTGTATCAAAGAGTAACAACGGTGTACTAACAGAACTGTTACATATACTAAGTTGTGTAACAGCACAACAGGTACACTTTATTTTAATGTGCTTATTACACTGTATCAAAGAGTAACAACGATGTACTAACACAACTGTTACATATATTAAGTTGTGTAACAGCACACGTGGTACACTATCAAAGACACTGATTATTGCAGTTAATGTTTATGGACTGAGGTATCCCAGCAGGTACACTTTAATGTGCTTATTACACTGTATCAAAGAGTAACAACGGTGTACTAACACAACTGTTACATATACTAAGTTGTGTAACAGCACACGTGGTACACTTTATTTTAATGTGCTTATTACACTGTATCAAAGAGTAACAACGGTGTACTAACACAACTGTTACATATATTAAGTTGTGTAACAGCACACGTGGTACACTATCAAAGACACTGATTATTGCAGTTAATGTTTATGGACTGAGGTATCCCAGCAGGTACACTTCAATGTGCTCATTCCACTGTATCAAAGAGTAACAAGTGTGTATTAACACAACTGTTACATAGACTAAGTTGTGAAACAGCACACGTGGTACACTATCAAAGACACTGATTATTGCAGTTAATGTTTATGGACTGAGGTATCCCAGCAGGTACACTTTAATGTGCTTATTACACTGTATCAAAGAGTAACAACGGTGTACTAACACAACTGTTACATATACTAAGTTGTGTAACAGCACACGTGGTACACTTTATTTTAATGTGCTCATTCCACTGTATCAAAGAGTAACAACGGTGTAGGCTACTAACACAACTGTTACATATATTAAGTTGTGTAACAGCACACGTGGTACACTATCAAAGACACTGATTATTGCAGTTAATGTTTATGGACTGAGGTATCCCAGCAGGTACACTTCAATGTGCTCATTCCACTGTATCAAAGAGTAACAAGTGTGTATTAACACAACTGTTACATAGACTAAGTTGTGAAACAGCATAAATGTTCCAAGACTCAAGAGACAGGAGGAAGATTGATGGAAAAGTTTTCCCAGGCAACATGGGTTGTGGTTTCACCCATTTTTCTTGCAGATGTACCCCTTCCCCAAAGAGAGAGGCCACTTTGACCAGGTATTGTAACAAGCATTTCTTATTACAAGTGTAACAAGGACCTGTAAGTACACCAAAATACACTATGTATTTACAATGTAAGTACATGCTATTACATGTAGTTACATAGGTAATTACACTGTAATTAATTAGGTAACTACACAGGAACAAGGACCCCTTAAAATAAAGTGTTACCTAAATTTTGCAGTATGGTGAAACATTGAGGTTTCACATTCCTAACCCAAGAGGAACTGCATTGATTTTTATAGCAAATGCATGAATAGTTCTGATATGCCAATGTACAACAGATTAAAGGACCAAACATTGCTAAAAAAAAAAAAAAAGAGAGAGAGAAAAAAAGTAAACAATAAAGCAGAACAATGTCAGAATAATATACCCAGGGACACATACAATAAGGCATTTTTTCTTTTAATGGGACATTTAGGGGGAACACTTGTAGGCTACTATTTCTTGGCAAGCATTCATGGTGGTTGTTGTATTCCTCCAAGAATCTCGACGTGAGACTCTTAACAATAATGTCAGGAACTTTCCGACAGGAATTCAGAGGCCTTTTTATCTACTTTACTTCTTCGTGATCTGCTCCTATGTGCCTGCAGTTTGTTGTACACGTGTAGAATTATACCAGTGTATAGCGAAACCAGTGTAAGCACATCATGTGTATGTCTGTATACCAGGAAGAGAGATTCCTCTGAGAGAACGTTTGCTGTTGGATTCAGCCTGTAAACATCCAGTCAGATGATAAATCTCTCCTCCATTTGTATTCTTATGAGTTTGCTCACTTTCATTTCTCTCTGCGTCTTATCTCCAGGTGCAACGAGGGAAACAACCAGTCAGCATCTTGGAACCCTGTGGAGGTTGCCCACTGTAACAGACGCAGGGTCCTTCCACAGGAGATGCAGAACGACCTGGAACGTCCGTCGTCCCAGGATCTTCCTCCTCCGCCTCCCCCTTCTCCCCTGCCTCATCCACATTCCATCCCCCTACTGGAGAAACACCTTCCCATAGTGACCACCTCTAACGGTCGCTCTGATCTATTAGGGCGAGGATTGGGTCAAGGACTGGGGCCGGGGGGCTCCGTACCGGGGCTAACACAGTGCCGGGCTTTGGGTGTGGGCGACTGCGGCCCCGGCCTCGGTGTGGGCCAGAACCCTCTGGTTCAGGAGCTGTCAGAACTCGAGGGTCAGATCCTCGTAATCAAGCAGCAGCTCCAGTCAGCCATGAGGAGGAAGAGAGAGCTAGAACAATACCAATCAGAAAACCAGCAAGCCAACCAGACTGCACCCAGTCAGCCCTCCACTCTCCAGTCCAACCAGTTTGCTCAGTACACCCAGTCCCACCAGCAGACTAACCAACACACAAACACACTCCCAGAGTTCTGAAGCTCCTCGCCTCTGTTTTTGCCCAGAGAAACCTGATGAGACAATGTGGAGGGACAAGTTTCCTAAAAAACCCTCCTGCAGGTTCTGGAAAAGGATCCTCGCCTGAGTTCTGGAGCAGGAACCTTCACAGATATCTGGAAGCTGAATCCTCCCTTAGGCTCAGGAGTTCCCCTCAACACCAGACTGACACTTTCTCCATGGGTCACATCCTGTTCTGTAATTGCAGGGGGACGTTTCCTGACCCCTGGAACACGTGTTTTGAATAAAATAAGGAGGCAAAGGCGAACCAGGGATCCTGCACCAAATCTGTTCTCACTAGCTTGTTGCCATCACTGAAGAGCTGTGCAATCCCTTCCCTTTCTTAACGTTCCTTCGCCGCCTTTTTCTTCACCTCTTTTTCACCCTTTTTCCGATCCCTCCATTTTTTCCTATTATTTCCCATTCCGTCTCCTCTCCACTTTCGTCCCCCTCATCCCTTTCCCCCTTAAGCCTTGTCTCTTCAAGGTTACAGATTTGCTTGCCACAACGATAAGCTTGATCATAGATATGACGAGTCTTTGGTATTTAAGCTTAATGGCCTAATTCACCTGAGTCTTACGTTGAGACTCATTGAGAGTGTAAAATGACCTGAGGTTGAACCCAGCCAGTTAAGTCTTTATGTCCCTGTGTCTTGCTGAAACCTTGTATCTTTGATGGGGTAAGAGAGGAACTACTACTGCTGGTGATTAGTTGATTTTTTGCC
>NW_028221251.1:0-2183 GCF_045865225.1 Trachurus japonicus | reverse complement strand
CCGTGGTGGCTGTTAATGTCCTTTCAGAAAAGGAGAGAGAAAGAAAAGCAAAGATCTGTTATGCACAGGTTCGCCAACTCTGATTGATGCTTAACTCTTTGACCCGAACCCACTTAACTCTGTAAAATATTTGAATTTGCAAGTTTTTTTATTTGTATCAAGACAATCAATGTTAGGAGTATTTGCTAGACACGTCGGAGCTACCCCGCCAACTGAGTCCTCAAGTCTGAAAGAGTGGCTCATGGTCAAGTGTTCTGCTTCAAGTCACCTCCACCTCAGTGGTAGCTGAACGAACAGAAAACATTATTCATTCATGTTCCACTATTCAGATTATTCCAGGCCAATTATTCAACCTCGTCTGATATCCTATGGCCACACAATTTGTTTAGCTGTTTTTTTCCCCAGCTGTAGTTCTTGGTTTATGAACAAACAGTGGAGTCAGGGTCCTATGGCATTTACAAGGCTCCGTGCTCTGTCTTAGATCTGTGGCATATGAGCCGACTGGAGCTGCCTCTGACCTCTTGTCTCACTCAGCCATCTGAATCTTACTTTAGATATCAGGCAGCATGTCACTTGGCCTCCATGTGTCGTCCATCTTTTTTTTGCTGTGACCTGGGCAAAATGTCACCCAGACGGATATGATGCAAGTCAGTCACCTTAAATGTTTTAACCCAGTTTGTTGGGTCAATATGCTCCGAGGACAACTCCCTACAGTATTACATTCTATACACAAAGACTTCTTCTTAATACTTGCTTTCAAGTAGGATACATACAACTGCTGCTGCAAAGTGACTATGGAGTGTATATATCAGATTTTGAAGTCACATTTTTCAAAGTGAATTCTTTGTAATTCAAAGGAGAATATTGCCTCTTGACCATTTAGCTTCATCATCTGTGTCACTTACAAATAAGTAAGATTCGTGAAACGCTCCATGTTGCTATCCTGAACAACGATCTTAACTTGCTTTCAGTAGTTCCCGTCTCTGTGTGCATGCTCCCCCATAGGTCTTGGTCACTTGGCTGCTCAGTTGACCCACCAAGTCTGCGGGAACACCACAGCATCCCGTGTTCTTAGAATTACTCTTGAGCCAACCCTGAGCCTTTGAAATTCTCGGCACTTCAGAAATGATTGCATAACCTTCCCCCAGATCCATGCCTTTTCACAGTTAAGTCTTTGAATGCTACACAAAGATTCAGAGCACAACCAGTTATAAACAGTGTTGGGTAGTAACGCGTTATTAGTAACGCCGTTACGTAACGCCGTTACTTTTTTCAGTAACTAATAACGTAACGCGTTGTTTTTTAAAATCAGTAACTCCGTTACCGTTACCAGACGCTGCGTTACTCCGTTCCTTTTGGTGAGGTTTTACAGCGGCATACACTTCCCATTACATTTTAGCGATCAATAAAGTTTCATTGAATTGAAAGAAAGACAGAGCACACTGCAACACTGAGAAAAACGCGCTTGGCGGCCGCCCTCTAGTGTCCCACACGTAATATAGCACGCTCCATGAAGACTGAGGACAGGTCAGAGCACGGCATGACGGCGAGCTAAGGTAACGTAGCTAACGTAGCATCCGAGACCGAAGCTGTGTGTCAGTTCAGGCTGCAGCCCCTCAACTGGGACACAGCTCCAGAGTCACAGCGAGACACCAGCACCCACTCCACCCGAGCAGCAGCGGTTGGAGTCATAATACTCCTTCTTCTTTGGAGGAGGGTCTGGCGAGCGAGACTAGAGTCCGACAGACGGACTCCTGAAACGGTAACACAAATTACCGCTGGAGTGAATTTAGTACTTTCCGTCATTAAACAGGTTCTTGAACGTAACTCGGTCAAAGTAGTATCCTCAAGATGTTTGCAGTTCTGTCATACTGCTGTACGCTACATGCTGACATCATGGAGCATGATGATGATGATAATGATGATGATGGTAAAATTTTAAAGATAAAAACCGTTTTTTCATCAGCATCAGTACAGAACTGAAATGAGGTTAGAGGGGAATTCAATCAACCTTTAGGGAGCATTGGGGAAAAAAAACGTTTTAAAGTAACGAAAAAGTTACTTTCTCAGTAACGCATTACTTTTTGGTTGAAGTAACTGAGTTACTAACGGAGTTACTTTTTTAATGAAGTAACTAGTAACTGTAACTAGTTACTGTTTTTCAGTAACTAGCACAACACTGG
>NW_028221250.1:0-4418 GCF_045865225.1 Trachurus japonicus | reverse complement strand
AGGGATGCACATGGTAAATGGTAAATGGTAAATGGTCTGTATTTATATAGCGCTTTACTATACCTGTAACGATACCCAAAGCGCTTTACAGTACATCGCATTCACCCATTCACACACACATTCACACACTGATGGCGGAAGCTGCCATGCAAGGCGCTGACCACGACCCATCAGGAGCAAGGTGGGTAAGGTGTCTTGCCCAAGGACACTACGGCAGCAACCGTTAAACGATAACAAGAACTTTGACCGATTAATACTATCGGTTATTTATTTATTTTATTAGCTCCTATGTCGTCAACTCATGGGGGCGTGCCGACACGTGCAGAGTTCACGTGCATTCAGTCATATTTCCCAGCAAAAAGGAGGACTGACAGTATGTGCAGCAGCAGCCCCAGTGAAGGAAGGTCAGACAATAAATGTAAATGTAAACATGGACATAGACGTGAATCACCTGTAACTACGGCGCTGAAAAAAAAAAAAAAGAGGACGTCGCTGATCTCCAGCCTGTTCACCTGCAGCTCTCCTGCAGCTCCACAGAGGAGCTGTCAGAGGAGCTCTGCTGTTCCTTCAACCTGGTGTTTGGCTGCACTTTATAAAAACAGTTCTACATTGGACGATCTAACCTCCATAAGAGCGCGATCAGCTGAGACAGAGCGCACTGATCAGCTGTCGCGGCGCACTTGTGTATTTAACGGCAAAAAAAAAAAAAAATTGGAGTGATACATTTTTTTTTTTTTTTTTTTGTCCGTGCGCCGCAAGTGTCTTAATCTTATCGGTTAACGGTTAATAATCGGTTAACGAGCGTCGGTTATCGGTCAGAAAAAAAATTCAAAATGTGCATCCCTAGATCCAGTTCTACAAGGACGACTGGGTCTCTAATGTGCTGCAGCTGTAGGTCTTGTGGGCCGGTCTGCAGTGGTCAGGATCTATCAACAGTTTGTCCAAGGAAGGAACGGTGGTGAAGCGGCCACAGGCTCATTGATACATGTGGGGAGAGAAGGCTGGCCCGTGTGCTCCCATCCAACAGACCAGATACTGTTGCTCAGACTGCTGAACAAGTCCATGCTGCTTCTGATAGAAAGCTGTCAGGATACACAGTCCTGCCAAAGACGGTTTAGAAACCAAGACAGCCCATGATGAGTCAGCTTCCTGTATCGCTGTCACATGGGCTTCTCCATGGCCCCGCCCCTTTAGGAGACTAGCAGCAGCAGTCTTGAGTGTATCGACTCCAATGAAAGAAGTGAACATGAACACAGATTGCGGTCGATTCTTTCGCCCCATAGTAACTTGAAGGGTTAGTAGGTTCGTTACCTTTAAAGTGACTACGATGAGTTTTGGAATTTCCCATGGGCGTACAGTGAAATTCTTGGACCGGTGCAAGATGGACGAAAGCGAAAACATTTGCCAAGAATGTTTTCATTCATCAGGAACGAAAGTCGGAGGTTGGAAGACGATCAGATACTGTCGTAGTTCCATAAACGATGCCAGCTAGCGATCCGGCAGTGTTATTCCCATGAGCCGCTGGGCAGCGTCCGGGAAACCAGAAACCAGAGACTCTTTTATAACCAAAAGCAAACTCCTCGGGGTGTCTTTAATTGTCGGTGCAAGCTATTTTCAGAACGGCGGAGCAGAGCCGCAAGCTGCTCAGAGCTACACTACGGAGGCTAATGGGATTTCTTGGTTTCCCTCATCAAACTCATCAAATACACAATCCAACAACAACAAAGTTGTGTCCTGCACATTCACCACGCTATAAGATAATAACAGAATGTTACGAGGCTGAGTTGTTTTCGAGGTAAATTCATGACCACGCCCACTTAGGAGACAGGAAGTAGAGCTGCACCATTTCATCATTGGAGTAGCTTCTCATGGGCCATCTTGTTAGTATATAGAGCATCTTTGGTGCAGTGCAGCAAAAGGGACCAACACAATATTAGACAGGTGGTCATGATGTCTGATGATCAGTGTCCAATCTTCCAAGTCCAGTCTTATCTAAACCCATTCCTCTCCCCTGTCCTCCCCCTCCTGTTGTTTCCACAGTGACGGGTCCGGCCTATGAGAACCTGGTGTCAGAGATCATGTCTATGGGTTATGAGCGGGAGCAGGTGGTCGCCGCCCTCAGAGCCAGTTACAACAACCCGGACCGGGCTGTGGAGTATCTGCTCATGGTGAGGATTAACCCCCGCTTCACCCCCCAGCCCCGCCCACTGCTCTGTTCGCGGGGCGTGTTGTAAATGTTTGTGTGCTGCAGGGTATTCCAGCAGAGGCCAGCAATCTGCCACCTCCAGAGCCGGTACAGCACACTGCTCCGCTGAACCCCCCTGCCCCTGCCCCAGCACCCGCCCCAGCCCCCGCCCCTGCTGCCCCTGCTCCACAGCAGCCACAGCAGCCGCCTGCAGCCGCTACCAGTAAGAGCACACATTTGTTTCATCAGTGTGAGTATGTGTATGGATGGACCTGACCAAAGGGTTTTTCTGATTCTCTTATGTATTCATGGTTTTTGCAAATACATTTTAAATCTTAAAGGGATAGTAGCATTTTTTTAAAGTGGGGTTGTATGATCTACAAATAGCCCCTAAGTACTTTAATTGCAGTAGAAGACTCTCTGCACTCCTCCCGTTAGCAACGCCAGCCCGTAGCCCTGCCCAGAGATTTACAACATACATTGTTGTGAACGGACCCAAAGAAACGGCCTATTTTCGCGGCCTAAAAGAGGTTTTACCTGAAAAAAATACACAGTTCCATTGTTCGCTATAATATAATTTTTTCCAGCCCTTCAAAGTGCAGGAAAAACACAGTTTTTATTTGGACCTAACCAACTCACGTATCCCTCAGCCCAGGGTTTGCGCCCGCCGATCAGCAGTTGGTTAGCTTGTAAATCTCTGGGCAGGGCTATGGGCTGGCGTTGCTAACGGGAGGAGTGCAGAGAGTCTTCTATTGCAATTAAAGTACTTGGGGGCTATTTGTAGATCATACAACCCCACTTTAAAAAAAATGCTACTATCCCTTTAAAGGACAATTCCAGGCAAATTCAACGTGGAGCTCTAGTTTCCTAATATTTTAGAAGTCTTGTGCGAGAGTCCAGTTGACGCGCTTAGTATGTTTACAGGCAGAATAAGCAATATCCAAACTTAGGCTATGTTTACACAGAAACAATCT
Organism: Trachurus japonicus; assembly: GCF_045865225.1. Taxonomy (NCBI): domain Eukaryota; kingdom Metazoa; phylum Chordata; class Actinopteri; order Carangiformes; family Carangidae; genus Trachurus; species Trachurus japonicus. The sequence goes on along the minus strand of NW_028221250.1, from coordinate 1,259 downwards.
GAACGTTGCGTTCTCACTTTTTCTCCCACGTTTAGACAAGCATTTTTTTGGTGCATATGGTGACGCAAAAGTTTGTAGAATTCAATGTTGTATGCACGCCAGGCGGCCACACAACACCACAAAGTCCAAGCACCTGCCTAGAACTTTCCATCTACTTCTCTGTTCAGTAAAACTGTTTGTAAAGACTCGGTACAACTGCTGAAACGGCTCTTGCATGTTTATCAGAGCTGCCAAGGCAACTCAAAGGTATCTTCCTGTTCTGGCGCATGCCTGTGACGTAAACACGTACACAACGTGAGCAGATCAGAGACTTTTGTGATTTTACCCTTTAGACGGGAACGCAACGGTTTTTAAAATTTCCACTCAGGAGGGTGGTTTCACTTTTTTGCATTTGTAAGCCCCAAAAATGCTGTCGCCGTCTAAACGAAAGGCACATCCAATAAAATAAGTTGTTTTCGCCTGCGAGTGTTGTCATGTAAACAGGGCTTTACTCTCACTGCTACGTCGTGCCTCCAAGTTGATATTCCTTTGTTGATAAAACAAACAGGGGCCTGTAAACATACAACTTGACTCTCACGTGAGACTTCATGAGACTTTGAATTACAGCTCTGTTTACAAACATGTTGGCTTTCTTGAAGTAAACAAACCCCTTGGCGTGTTTCAAAAAAAAAAAAAAAAAAAAAATTAACCTTTATTTAACCAGGCAGAATCATTAAGAAGGAGTTCTTATGATGATGGCCTGACAAGAGGCACAAGCTTCTTGAGGGGGAGGGGAGAGAGGGTTGTGAAAGAAAAAGGATTGGTTAAAGGACGGTAGCACATAAGCACAACTATACAGACATGTAGCAAGACATCAACAGAGACAGCACACAAGCACACGATGTGGAAGGAGCCTCCACTCTCCTTGTAACAAGTTACAAATCATTTATCTAACATCACAGTTAGTCCACTCCGAAGCTGTTTAATGATGGTAAAAATGAAACATAAGGTCAATATCCTACATTTCCCCCTTCTGTGCTGCGCTGATCAGAGCGGCGTAAACCAATAAAAGCACTTTTTTATGTAGAACAGGCTAATTTTACATGAATAAAATCTCTTTTAATCATTATTTTATGTTACATTATTGAATGATTTAGTTGTAGGCCGTGTTCTAAGCGGGATAATGTATAGTTGGTCGGTTGTTATGGAGAAATAAACCCCTTCAGGTTGCATACAACCTGTCTGGGTTTATTTCTCCATAACAACCTCCGAACTATACA